>NW_017536119.1:78918-83095 GCF_001853355.1 Bactrocera latifrons | reverse complement strand
GAAAAAGGCTCGAAATTCGAGCCTCTATACTAGAATACCCCCTTAAACTTCTGAAAAGTGATGTTACTCTGTTTTACATTTTAGATGGCGATATGTATGCATGTATGTGAGTTTCTAACGATTCTTCATGAGTGTCCTGTTTTCATGCATATTTGCAACAATTTATTGCATATGTATCTTATCTACATGCGATTTTTTATTAAACTCTGCTCTAATAATCGAGCAATTTGCCTTTAGCACGCTTTTTCTCACTGTTCTATAATGCATTTTTTTTATATTAATTTTTTAGCTTTTCTTTATCTTGCGACTACATAAACAAATCTGCATGTATTTACGGTATACATTTATGTAAATATAGTTACAGTTATGTATTTTCGCGACTGATATTTAAAGTAATTAGGAGAGCTGCTACAAGAGAGACCCCAGTAAGCCATTTAGTTTAAATCTAGTAATTTATTACAAAGTACAGCTATACCAATTCTTAATAAATTTTTTACTATACTAACCGTGTTTTTATTTTTTTTATTTTTCATCTTCATGATTCAAAACTAAATTTGTAGCCAATTTACGATTTTTAAATTAAATAAAAAAGTTTTCCAAAAGGGTTCGATCAGTTTCTATGGAAGATATACACTATAGCGAGCCGATATCGGCGGTTCCGACAAATGTTCAGCTTCTTGGTGAGAAAAAAAACGTGTGCAAAATTTCAGAACGATATCTTAAAAACTGAGGAACTAGTTCGTACATATACAGACGAACAAACAGACGACTCAGCTCGTCAAGCTGATMATTCACATATGTATGTATTATATATACTATATATGCGTGTTAGAAACTTTTTGACAAACTGCATAAAAAAATTATATATTTTTTTAATCTTCAAAAAACGAAAAACAAAAACAGTATTGCAAAAATGGTGGTTAATGATGAGTTTAAGTAACTATTTAAAAAAAATGTGACAAAAACTTAAAAGCTGCCTCGTTGAAAGCTGGTGGCGCTACTTTGCCATTTGCGTTTTGCCAGTTGGGCTAAATGGCAAATTACCAATGTTGCATGTACCGAGTCGCAACACAAGACGCAAAACCGGTATGTTTCAAGACTACCATTACTTGCAACTAAAGAGAGGCACAGCAGCGCAACGCTTACACATGCACGTTTCAAGCGATGGTCTGATGTAGGTAAGAACCAAACGAAGAGCAACTGTACTCTCACCGCTTTAGTTTTTCGCTCTTATATGTATGCTACTGTGTATGTGTATTCTGCATTTTGTTTTTATCATGTTCGGCGTGAGCGCGCCTTCGTGTTTTTATGGCATTACAAATATTCGAAAAACTTATACATGTGAATTGCCATTATAAATTTATATATTTTCTTCTGTTGCCTTGGCTCGTCATTTTTACATTTTCATTATATTTAAGCGTAACACGATGTGTGTGCGAGGAGCAGCGTAAGTGTTAAAGCAAAATAATAAAATTTCATATTTTAGTTTTAAAATTATTGTCGTTGTGTGCGGTCGTTTGTTGTGTTAGCAGCGGAGAACGGGTTATATGTGCCGAATGGCAAATAATATTTTAAAACTTAAATGTATTTTACTTATGAAATTCATACATATTTAAAAGAGAGTAGGGAAAATAAAAATAAAATAAAAATAGTTGGCTAAAAATCGATTTTTGACGTGCATTTTTATGCGTAGAAATTTTTTGAAATAACAAAATATTTATTTTTTTTTCGCGCATATTATTTAATTGTGAAAATAAAAATTTCCATTGAAATGGATAATCAAATTGGTAAGTATTTATTTGTTTTACATAAAATATTTTTAAAAGCATAAATGTYGTAGATACTAATTATTTATATAATTACATGCATGTAAACATATGTATGTATGTATATGCATATAGTATGTATTAAATTTAAGTTGAAAAAGTCAACATATAAAAATTATGGCACAATTCACAATAGACATACAAGCGATAGGCCGCACGGCGCGCTGTACCGCAGATAACATGGATTTTTATGCCATGAAAGTTGGTAAATGGAGGGGTAGTGCGATGACCGAGGAGCTGTCTCTAATAAAYTACAAAGTATATCTGCGAAAATATATACAAATATACATATGTATTCATTAATAGTAAGCAAACACAAATTCATATAAAAATAGTGTATATGTATTTTATATACATACACGCTTACATAGCCATGTGCACACTTTTTTATTTACATACATACATACAAAAAATATTTAATATAATCAATGCGCGTTATTATAAAACATTTGCCATATTAAAAACTTTCATTGTAACAAAATTCCAATGAAGTTCCGCAGCAAATTTACGTTTATTTTTCATCATTCATTTAAAGTTCCAAGATTTTTTGATTTCATAATTAACATGTAATTTAAACATCAGCGGCCAACAAATATTAAATAGTTTTTTACGCTAAACTAATTGTACATATTATTGTGCAAGTAGAAAAATATATTTAATTTTTTTGTTCTTCAACTTTGCTCAGTACGTACAGTGGCACGAATGTGCAAATAGAGAGCAATGCCAGAGAAAGAACGTGAGAGCGAATGCGCGCATTAACAAACTTGCGAGGGTTTGGGGTGATTAAAATGTGWATGAGAATGAGAATACGAGAGCACTCTTACCACCGTCGATAATTTGCCGTTAAATCGCTGAAGCTTCGCGGCAAACAACAGAAAAAACAAAAATAAATGCACAAACGAAACCCAAAGAACGCTTTTGCGAGCACGCGTATTCGTGACAAAAAAAAAAAAGAGCGGCGTGAGAGAGCCGGCTCTCAAATTCACGAAGCGCAATGGCATGGTGTCGGTGGTTTGTAGCTCCAACGTTTGCGCTACCAATATGCTGCCGCTGACTGTCTACTATTAACTTATGAAATTAAATTAAACTATAAAAAAAAAATTTAAATATAAATAATAATTTCGTATCTCTGGTTGACATTAAATTTTTCGATTTTTCCACATTGTCGTTTTCATTATTGTTGTTGTTGTAAGTATAGTATAAATTAGCTGTGCAATCTTTTTGCTTGTTTAAAATTTAAGTTAATTTGCCGAGTTCAGCAAGCAAATAAGAAAACAACTGGGCAATATTTAAGTATTGTAATGTTTGCTATTCGCAATATTCTGGAATATCGAAAGTTTTCGTCGCGGTCGCTGCTTAATCACAAAAGATAGCTTAAAGCAAATGCAAATATTAAATATTTATGTCTAAGTATATATCTACATACATATATACATAATCATGTATGTACAGTGAAAAATGTGTAAAAAAATAAAATCGTAATTAGACGTCACGTGAAAATAAACAATCCGTAATTGCGATAAATAAAAATCCATAGAAATAAACAATGCAAATGAAAATAAATCCATCTATTAAATTTGTGTTATAAAAATTGTGAGTATTTGTGCAAAGTAATCCAATGTGTTGCAAAGTAATTTCCACGGTTAAAGTTTTGATGATTTTCATGATTTTTGCGCTAGTTTCACTCGCTTGCAATAAAAATATGAATATGCATTTGCATGTGTGTATCTGTATATACTTGATACATATTTACCTATAATTAATATGATGATATGTTTGATTAATAAACTGACTGTGCATAGTTATTKAAGTATTTATAAAAATAGTTAAATATAAATACGAATACACCCATACATATAAGTGCATACAATGTTGAGACAGCTTTATATCTGTGGGTACATATGTATCTGTTTATTGTTATTTATTATATAAATCTAAACTGGCTCGTTCATACTTATATAGCAGTAAATAAGATATAAACGATATAAATACGAGAAAAAATTATCGTTAGTTGTAAACTGCTTAATTCAAGGAGCTAGTTAAATCTCTCTGAAACTAAAGGCTTAGAGAATAACATGTTATTCATATTATCATTATCATAAATGAGGGTTCAAATAAACACAGTTTTTAGTTTTGCATAGAAATCTTTTACATTTAGCAGGGTTACGTATTAATGAATACTATACATACCTATATATAGGCAATATATAATACATAAATACATATAAACATTTAAATATTAAAAAAAGAGATATGGTTGATGGCTGGAAAAAGCTTTACAATAYCTTACAAAAATTTTAAAAAGTATTAAGCTGGGGTGTTAAATAAGAATTGTTAAATTTGGTGATTGG
>NW_017536119.1:73679-78693 GCF_001853355.1 Bactrocera latifrons | reverse complement strand
ATTTACATATTTTCATGAAAGCTGCTAATTAGAAGTATTATTTTTAAAGATATATACATATGTTCGGCTATTAGGGTTTTAGAATCGAAATTTTCAATCTTTAATTTTAGGGAGCAACCGCAAGGTTATCAATCCTCAGATAAATTTGCTTATATAAAGCGGTAATTTTTTGAAATAATAAATACTGTGCCCAAAAGATAAGGTGACATTGTATTTATTTTGAAAATTCTTTATTTTTCCAAATCAATTTCATTCCCTTCAAAGTAATACCCACTAGATGTAGTACATTATGCCAACGGATTTTCCAATCTTCGAAACACTGGTTGTAGTCACTTTCCGGGATGGCCTTCAGTTGCGTCTTCGCTGCGGCTTGAATATCTATAATATCGTATAAAAACGGTGTCCCCGGAGCGGTCTTTTGAGTTTGGTGAACAGCTAGAAGTCGCAMAGCACCAGWTCAGGTGAATATGGTGGTTGCGGAAGGATATGGTCGAGTTTTTGGCGAAATGATCATTTAATGCAAATTCTTCAACAAATTTCGACAACGCAAAAAACGAAAAACTCACTTTTAGCAGCTCACAAAACAACACGTATCTCAAACACTAATGAATATTTTGACAATATTTGAAATTTGACATAAATGTGACTGACAGTACTACAAACCTAAAAAAAAAAAAAATAGTTCTCCAAATCCTTCGACGCGCGCAGTTTAAACTTAAATGTCACCTTATTTTTTGGGCACAGAGCTATATTATAACATAATATAGTGTTATATGTTGACTACAGTGGCAACTGTGTGAAATGCCTGCGTGTTTGATCTGGATTTAAATGAATAAGTCATTGATATTTAATTGTATAATCTCGAAATTGCGGCTCGTTCATCGGTTTAAAGATTTTTTTTTATAATTTAGGTAAACATATTATTTTTTGTCATCAATGAAGTTTTTAGGTTAATGTTACATATGTTTGTATGCATGTAAATGTTGCGATATAGTGAATGTCAATACATATATAAATACAACGCAAATGCTTGCCGTAGTTATTAATACGTTTTTCGTATAAATTATAATATAATAATGTAAACTTTATTTTGTCATCGTCTCTCTTTACAGAACCAACAGGGAATAGCGCGACTCTCCATAGCAACTCGGCCACCGTGGATTACGTAAATTATGATTATCCGCAACCATCCAAACGTGGTCGTGGCTATGCGCCAACGGGCGAGTTCGATTTGAGTCTYATACGAGAATTTCGTGCACGTCCTGGCTTTTACGACCGCAATTCAGCCAGTTTCAAGGACAAACTGCATACAGCGCATCAATGGCAGGAGATTTCCAACAAATTGGGCTTTGATGGTGAGTAATTAGTAGTTGAAATGCAATTGCGGCTTACTATGATGGTGGTTGGTGCATACAAATGGTTAAGCATTGATGATATATGCTCTTTGTAGATAATATAGTTATGGTTTGATAAGAAAAATCTATAATTAATAAATATTTTGTGTTTRTATATTACTAATATAATTATTCGGATTTATTTTTTGTTTTTCAGCAATTTCTTATATGTTAAGATATATGTATTGTATATATGCACGAAAATGAAATATTAATTGCAATGGCTATACATAAGCGTAAATGCATGTTAAAACATTAATAGGAGTTCATAATAGAATTTTATTGATTTTTGTTGACTACAAATTATATTTGTTGTTTTATTTCAAAAACAATTATTTTTTATTTAATTAATTTTTTTTCGTATTCGTTTCAAGTTTCCATAAAGCTTTATGTACAAATGATTATACTACGTACTATAAATGTACATACGTATCTTTAAATATATTTATTGCCGAATCACCCTTAATTTATTAAAAAATTCAATTATAAAATACTGCATCCACTTATTCATGATTAAATAAGTATTTACAGTAAACTAAATTGAAGAGATTGTGTTTGTGAGGGCCGGAAGAGAGCAAACACAATACATTTATAGGTAGAAAATAACTCAAAAAACCACCCAACGGAAGTGTTGAGACGGTCAATAATTAGTAAAGCTTTCATTGGGTTGTTTATTGTGATATTGCTTTGCGCATGGCAGCAAATCACAAAGAGAACGCTGAAAAAAACAAGAGGAAAAAATATATGTATATTGTATAYGTATGTATAAGAAAAATGAGCAGCAGTATAAAAAATATCAAAATATGTGGACATAAATCGTTTGTAAACAAAATCAGCCGCGTTWAGTTGTTTTTGTTATTGTTAGTTAGATCGGCGTGCATTGAAATCATGTGGTCTTTTCTCATACGAKTAGCAACACGTCAATAGTAGTAGGTGAACTATTCGGCCGCAAATATAACATACTACATATGCATGTATGTATTAGTGATGTGTTTGTTTACAAGCTGAAATAACAGTTAGAAGCAACCACCGTTGCACCTGCCGCCACTATGTYACCTCGTCAACAATAAATTTGTAATAAAAGTAAAACTCCGTTTTTAATTATTGTTTTGTTTTAGTGTCCTTGCTGAAGGATCGCATGCTACAGCTGCGCAATCGCTATAATCTGGAGAAACGTCGCCTCGAGCAAGTACGTGATGAGAATCCTGGCCAAAATATTGAATCACCATGGCCGCTGTTTCAACATTTGCATTTCCTCTCGGAACACATACGGCCGCGTCGTTCGTACAAAAGCATGCAACCGCGTACATCGCTGGCAGACACCGGCGACGATGATGATGAACAACAGCCCAGTAGTCGTCAGCAACAACCGGAACAATATCTGCAACAACAAACACTGAATTCAACAGCAGCGACAACTGCCAATCGTGATTCRTATAGCGATGGCGGCGGCGAGGGTGGTGGCAACAACAGCAGCGCCGATATGGCAACATTCGCTAATGGTCTGCTAGCCGTTAAAATGGAGGAACCCGATGCAGATGATGCAAATGCCGCCGATGAAGAATCGTAATAAYACTTTAACTTAAACTTTGCATTAATTTTAATTATTAACAATTTTATTCCTTTTTTGTTTMCCAGCGCTAGTCAGAGCGGTGACGACACCCGCAGCGCGCATCCCTTGAAGCTAAGCGCCGCTTCGACATTGCTCAGCATGCAACAACGCCAGCCACATTCCAGATCGCCATATAATAGAAGCCATCATGCTGCGACGTCATCGTCGTTGGACGCCTTAAGTAAGCGTCCATTGAAATATTCCGCCTCACCTGCACCACTACAACCGCCAGCAATCAAAATACGCCGTTTGGATACAATGCAAGAGCGCACTTCGTCGTCCGGTGGCGTTGGTTTGCATTCACAATCGCGTACAAACATTCCACATAGTACATTCAATACCAGCCACAATAATGACAACAATAATACAAACAATGCTGTTGGCCAGCGTAAGGAGCTGCAACAGCAACAACAGCAGCAGCAGCATACTTTAGCGTCAGCACGTTCAGCTTACAACAATTTACAAATCAATCGTCGTTGTTTGAGCATTTCCGAGCAGAAGTATGCCGCTTTTGGTGAATTCGTATCTGCTTCGCTGTTGGAGTTACCCGCGACTCGTGCACTGCAATTGGTGGAAAAGTTCACTTCGGAGGTGGTGCGTGTGCTGTTGGATAGTAAGGAGAAGAGCACACAAGCGCCAGCGCAACAAAATGCGATTCAGCCGCAATTAACGCTGTCCGCTACGCAACCATTTCAGCAAATTAACGGCAACATTGGCGAAGCAGTGAATGGTGTTTGAATATACTGCTGCATACACTCTTAATAAAATACAACTAAACATTATTTAATTTTTTTTAATGCTATAATTTTTTTTAATGAACTGACTGTCTTGTGTTTTCCTATAATGTATTGTTTTAATTATTTCATATACTATAATATAATATTTTGCGCAAAGCTTGTGTATTGAATAAAGTTTTCCGCATGTGCTTTTAATAATGTGCATAATTTGAGTTGGAAGCTATGGGTTTCGAGTGTTTGTCGAAAGTTATTGCTTTTTTTTTACAGTTATTTCAACCACTAACTCAAACGTGTGTGTATATTATACATGTGGCTTAAATCAAATATGCACAGACATTTTTTTAGGGGGACAACTAAGATGCATAGAACCTGTGTGGTGAAGTGAGGTTAGTGCACATATTTTTTTTTTTAACTTGATATTTTTCTGTTATTACATACATACATAAATATAAATGCATATTCGAGATCCACAAAAAGTAGTTTTTAATATGCCTCGAACTACTTTTTGACGATGCCTTCTGTATTATTTCATGTATGCAAACGACATTTATTTATAGTCTGTAATGGTTTTTTAATATTCAAAATTGCTTGTGGAATATTTTAAGCTACTACAACAGAAAAAAGAGCTGTTTTTTTTTTTACTGTTACTACAGCAACCGTTTGAAAAGGTTTGATATTGTAATCACATACATATGTATATGTTATTTCAAGCAAAACTATGGACAGTATTAAAAATATCTAAAAAAAAAAACCAAAAAAAGACGAGTAAAACCTTCACTTCGGCTGCCGCAGCTATAACACCTTTAATAGTTAAAAGTTTCTTGATTTTTATTGGCATCTAAAGGCTATGTTCTGAATTTTAAACGTTATCTTAGATAATAATCCAAACTTCGTGAAAACAGCTTGTAAAATAAACAAAATTTCATTACACGAAGTTAATTTTGATCGGTCAGTTTATATGGCAGCTAAAAGCTATATTGAGTTCCGTCAAATGGGCAGTTTATTGGAAAGAAAAGGACGTGTGCAAAATTTCAGATCGATATCTCAAAAACCGAGGGACTCACGTATATATAGACAGACGCATAGACACGATCATCGCTAAATAGACTCAGCTCTTCAACCTAATAACTTTTAGAGTATGTATGTATGTACAGACACATATATCGTTTATAGGGTCTTTGGCGTTTCAAATGGCAAACTTAATATGCCCTGTTAAGGTATAATAAAAAGTAAGTATAATATATAACATTACTGAATCTTTTTTTTTTTTA
>NW_017536119.1:69976-73304 GCF_001853355.1 Bactrocera latifrons | reverse complement strand
TAAATTTTAGTTATTGTTTGATCAACTACTTTTATAATTTTATTTTGAAGAATTCAAGAATCATTAGAAGTTTTATTTATTTTTTTACCTTTTTTACTTTTAAAGTTTTTTATTTTGCTAATTTTATTATTTTTTTTAAGTTGTTTGATATTTTTCTTAAACATTTTTTTAATTTTTGTTTATAATTGTTTCTTTTACATTTTCTTCTTTTCATATTTTGCAATTTTAAGGTTATAAATAAAAAAACATTCATCTGGGAAAGGTGTGGGCAAGTGGTAGGTGCTAATAATTATAAATYTATTTATTTACTTGAAGCGCCAGAAAAGTGTTTTTTTTTGTTGAGCTGCGGTTCTAGAGTAGCTACTCACACCGCGTTTWTTWWTTTTTTTTTATTTTACACCATGCTGAATTAATTGAGTCACAGCAACTCAAGCCTCTAACAAATAATGCCAAATATTTTGAACCATTACGTATAATATCCTTTTGTGAACTAAAATTATCATTTTATTATATAAAATATTATTTATGCTTCTTACCAACACAAGTGCATTCATAAAMATGTGTGTTAATTGTAGAATGCGGTTRCCAGAAGTGCCGTTAGCGCTTTTGGAGTGCATCTGCTGGTGGAGTTGTTTTTATTTGTATATATTTTATTTTTCTTTTATTTTTACCAGCGATTAATTGCTCCAGTCACTAGCACACTTTGTCCTGAGCTGAACGGTCTGGTGGTGGTAACGCGCCAACGGTAGTTCGCCACATTCACATTTTAATAAATTAATTGCATGAATGCTTTGGCGGCGCCCTCGGCTGCTATAGTGGGTACTAAAGTACATTTGTGTATAAAAAAAAATAAGAAAACTAAAATAAATGTCGTAATTTGTGATAATAACGAAATGGCAGTTGGCATTTCGGCGGCAGGTGATTGTTGTGCCTCGTGGTAAGAGTAGCGGAATTGCCTTTTTTCTTTACAAATTTACGACTGTTAATAACATCTTATTCTCTCGCTAGCGTTTAAGTCATATAATGCACATTAGTCGCTTTTCCTGTTTCTCTCGTCCACTATATACATATTATATATAGATATGTATGTATATAATATAGTGTCATTTTGCGTAGGTCGTGCCTGGTGCTTAATTTGTTTTTGTTATTGTGTCTCAAATTGCACTAGTCCCGGCCTGCAGATTTTGGCATAACCATCGTGACGTGAAGACCATTATATACAATATGTAGCTAATTTTTAAAGAAAAGTACAACTAATTTGAAAAGTGTTRTCTTTTAYGAGGCGWCAGTGTTRAAAAAGTGTSSAAATGTATGACATTAAATCCTGTTCAGTATTAGAGTTTACTTATTTCAATGAAATACTCCTTCAAGGAAGGATATTAAAAAATAAAATAGTTTCAAGAAAAATGTTTTGCAAATTTTATGTTTCGAAAAAACCGGTCGCGTTGCCAAGATACTAAAAATGTCTATAACWTTGAAAATAATTTGCCTTTTGAAAACTCCTTAAGAGTGGTATTTTTGAATATTTAAAAATTAATATCAAAATATGAAAATAATTAAAATTTTTGCACGTTCAAGATAAGAATACACCCATAAGAGGTTATATATCCACTTGCAAGTAAAAAAACGCGTTTCTGGCAAATTTGTTTTTTTGGAGAGAAATTTTATTTAATAAAAAATCTTCATCTGATCTCACCAACGGAGTGGAGGTTTTCCTCTAATTCCACCAGCGGGTATTGCATCGAATACTTTCAAAGCTAGAGAGTTCTCATCCATCTGGACAACATGACCTAGCCAGCGTAGCCSCTGTCTCTTATATCTCACTTATTGCTCCATTGACTGCGGTATTCACCGTTGCCAATGCACAAAAACACAAAAAAAAAGTTGAATTTCAAAACTCACATTGTTGTTGGTGTTAATTCCAAGATGGACGAAATTATCTACCATTTCAAAGATGGCTCTCAATAGTGACGGTAGATTCTTCGACGCCAATAAAGAACGTAGACACAGCTTAYATGGTTACAGTCGAGTTACAACAGCCTGAAAGACAGTCGTTTCCTTTTCATTGGGGGCTTTTTACGTGGCGGGTCTTAAACCTAGCGCACAACCCTGGGGAAGAATGTTTCGCCTTCTCACTTTAGCTCGCCTTAAATGGATATTCTTTGGCTGCCCAGAAGATATTTGCTCTAAGAACGAAAGTCGTGAGCTACTTGARCCAAATGTAAAGGAATCGTTTCTGACCACTCCCAAGTGAATAGCGCTCAGAGTACTTTCTTAAATTGCATCAACTTCTACACATGACTCCATCTGCTCTATGGGAGCCGATTACACTAAATTAAAAAAGAAAGTATGCTCATATCTCTGAAACTATTTAGCGGATCAACTGCAACAAAATAAGTATATACGTGTATCATATACATTGTAAATACATATTTACTGTCATTTATATACGTATGTAGTATCGACTCACAGTCGCTTGTGACTTCAACGTTTAACCGCAAAGTGCCAGTCATTCAAAAAAAAAAAAAAAAAAACATAACCACAGACAGCTTCTGGCTTCTCAGCCGTTAAAATAACAACACAAACGTACTTTGTAGTCACTATGGCAGCTGCTGTGTAAAATTAATGAATGAATAACCAACTCGAATGTAGAATATAACGTACGCATGCGCGCAGACAATAACCGCTTATACATGCTTTGGTCAACTTTCGTGTCAGCCGCCGCACACAGCGCTCATTTTGTTGTCTCTGTTTTTTTTTTTTTTTTTAATTTCGAAAGGCAAAGCTTTTATAAATTACACTTTAATGATGAACAGACGAATAATTTTTTCTTCTTACAAATTTGCACATTTGCCGATGCCGCAGTTTTACAAATGTTTTCTGGATAAGTCTTATGTTCTTTGGTTCCTTGTGGTTACAGGTACATATTAAAATATGTTGGTATAATAATTTAAAAATAAATACAAATACAAAGGGTTAGCAGCTGCCTCCGGGCTGAGTGTTTAAATTTTACTTGACAGCTGACGAATTGGTTWCGGAAAGATTACTCTCTAAATGTACAAATGTTGCACCCGAATCGAAGCTGAATATCTTACATTGATGTTGCATGTTGTACGAAATGCAAAATGTTGCACGAATGTTGATGATAAAATGATTAGCATGCATATATTTTCATTCCTATGTTTTTAGTAAATGTACGAGATGTGTTCAAAAAGTATCGCGAATTTCGAATTTTTTTTGGCGTTATGTTGGTACTCATGTCTCTCACTTATGCCGACAAGCTCGGCCATTTTGAATATTCATTTAATTGTTGACAGCTGCTTTGCTT
>NW_017536119.1:62202-68416 GCF_001853355.1 Bactrocera latifrons | reverse complement strand
TGCCAAAAAAAATGTAAAAATAACTGTGAAAACAGCTACAGCGTTATTATTTGCTGTGGTAAAGAAAACATTTTTTTCATTTTGTTTTAGTTATGTATATTTTAATTGAAGTTAAACATTGCATTTTTTATTTTATTTTTATATATTTTTTTAAGTATATTTTATATCTTCATACAATTATCGTTTATACATCAATAATAATATATGTATAGAGAATGGTTTGAAGATCGTAAATTGTAAACACTTAAGGTTACGCATTCAAAGTCACTTAATTAAAATATATGTATGTATGTATATGTATGCATTTATTTATTTATGCTTGCATGTATGTATAATATATTTGTTGGTGTTACTGTATGCATTAATACACGAGAAAAATAGACATTACTTTGTTGTTCCAACAATTGTTTGCCCGTTCTGCAGTCTACATTTGCAATAATTTTACCATTATCGGCGTGCAGTCTACGTCAGCTGCTATTAGAGGCATCGCAACAACTATTTGCATAGTTGCAATTATCTAACACATACATATGTATGTATTGTACATGTGTATGTACGTATGTATGTCGCAGCTGTTGTTGCTTTTACTCGAGCAATAATAATTAGAAGTCGAATAAGTTGGACAATTTAGCTTAGTCGCATATTTCACCTTAAGGTTTTCAGTTTGTCTTGAATACTGCTATTATTGTGACAGCATATATCATTCGTTAAATCCCGATAATACCGGGCCGCATGAGAGTCCAGGTTTGTGAAGGAAGAAACGGATTCTGATGGTTTGATTGTTATTCCAGCAACCAAAAGCATTTACTGATATTTGTGAAAGTTACTAATACGATTTTACACCAATTTCGTACGCTTCCCTCTTCCCACGCTTTGCAAAAATTTTTATTTTTAATAAGAATCGGAGCGTCTTAGTTCTTATTAATGCTTTTTTTTATGAATGTTATGCGGCATATAACATTAGCCAAACATTTTTTCATAATACAGGTATTGCCAGTATTTGACCGAACAAATATCCGTAGAACCGGCTATACAGTCGATTCGTAAAAGCAGTTGTGCTCGTAAAAGCTTAGTTATAGTTATGCTTTGTGACACCTCTAATTACTGCAGCGTTCGTAGCTAATTGCTTGCATTGAAAGTATCGTCCACGTTTTCTATTATTTCCAAAATCCAGAGTTTTCCAAATTTTTAATCGCCAAAGTGGCCAATCGAAATCGATATTTGTTTTTTTTTCAGAAATTGTTCAATATTACAGCATATTTTTCTTACGAAAAGTTTATGAATTTCACGATACATATTAAAGATGGACGTGGGATATTGGGAAAGCGGGCTTATTGCAACGTAACTGAAGTTTTTTTTAGTTTCAGAGTRGAACTAGAAGTAGAGTTATTAACCGAGACTGCCGCTGCTATCGCCAACTTCGAAGGTTCAGTAATTATTCGCAAAAAAATTTGGCTTCAGATTTGAGTTTTTCGTTACTTTCGACAATTACTCAGTGCTGACACCTGATTCTTGATTTTCGTTTTTCCCCAAAACCGCTGCTTTCGAGCCGAGATGCATGTTTCTTGAATTTCCTCTGCCGTCTCAAAATGCTTGCCTTTCATATGTCTTTTCAGGAAACAAAAACCACAACAAAAATTCGGTGGCTACATCTTGGCTGAAGGGCGGCTGCGGAAGCGTTGAGATACAGGCCTTGCTTAGGTAGCTGTTCACAAGAAAGGCGGGGTGAGCCGAGGTGTTGTCGTGGAGCAACTTCCAATCGGCTGCGATTGACACTTCATTTCAGTCTCTTGAGGACTTCCATGTAAAACTTGATATTGACGGTTTGTCCAGGAGGAACAAATTCATGGCTGCCGTTGTCAAAAAAAAAAAAACGTCAAAAAAAGACAGCGTTTTCACTTTGAATTTGCTCATTCATAAGCAACCTCTTCCACGCCCTCAAAAAGGATTTGGTGCCACCAAATATACCACTTCTTACTAAAGTAACATTTGGGTAAGCCTGCTTGATCATATCAAAGGTCTCYGTCGCAGATTTAACGAGTTTTACACTGATTTAATCGCGTATCTCTGCTCTAACGAACGCTGTATTTTCGGCTTGCATCGCTCACAGAAACACGTTGCGCGAAAATGTTTATTCTGCCTATCCGGGAGCTCGGAGACAACTGACCAGCCGCTAGTTCGTTAGCTAAGAACGCCCTCTACCGAATGCAGTCGGTGCGTACACGCTCCGAAGTACAGTCGCGGCGGAAAAAATCAGTACTATTACTTTCCAGACAAACCCTGTACTTTTCGGTTATTTTCGACTATTACTATGTGCTTCCACGACAATTTATAAAATAAATACAGTGGTTTTTCTAGATTTCTTCTTGTTTTCCCCGAAACTGCTGCTGGTTCGAAAATTTCGGAATTATTTTCGAAGACTGCATATAAAGCAACCGCGTTCATCTTTATATATGTATGTGTGTACTGGAACAAATATGCACGCTATTTGTCGCCTGATTATTTAGAGAAACGTCACGACTTCACTTTGCTGCTTTTGATTTCATTGCTTCGCCGTTATGGTTTCAATTCGTTTTTGTTTTTTTTTAATTATTCATTTTATTTTATAGTAATTCATTTTTTTCAATCGATTTCTTCATTCTATGCTCGTACTGCCGAAACGTTGCTACCTAAAGCTTACATACTAATATATAATATATGTATATATGTTTGTAAATTTTTTTCTTGTTTTTTTTTTTTAACACGACGACGACTATAAGTTAAAAGTACACGAAATATGGAGTAAATGTAAGAGTGTAATAGTTTTCTTTGTTTCATAATATGTAATCATAATTGTAATAATAATAATTATAAACTTTAAGATTGGAATACGACGACACTGTGCACGCGACGTTAAGCGTATTGCTGCTGTCATATGGCTTTGTCTTTACGCCGAACAGCAAATCGAATAGAAATACGTATAGGCTGTCTCTTATACACATCTAGATGTGTATAAGAGACAGCGACGACACTGTGCACGCGACGTTAAGCGTATTGCTGCTGTCATATGGCTTTGTCTTTACGCCGAACAGCAAATCGAATAGAAATACGTATAGGAGATCAAAAAATGCTCTAAACGCTTGCTGCAATGCAGTCGTTAGAATCGTTCGAATTCGTAATGCAAATGAAATTGCAATTGCAATTGCCACCACCACCAACGTCAACGCCAACAACTGCGCATCTATTGGCGTTATAACGAAGTGACATAGCTGTTGTTGTTGTCGTCGTGCGCGCTGCTGCCGCCACCGTCACAATTCGTATGTGATGTTGTTGAGATGATCGCGCGTTTTGCGCGCCTTAAACGGTGCCGAGAAATGCTCGAATGCCGTTTCGGCCGTGAACGAGGAGGAGCGCAAGCGTCGATGCGGCTGCGAGGAACGGGTCGTTTGTGCGCCGGAACTGCGCGAACGTTGATAGGGTGGACGTCCAAAGCTGCTGCTGTACGGCGCATTCGAACTGTGTCCGCCGCCAAAGCAGCGCATTGCCGCACAAATGAGCGTACACCAACGCCACGAGGAGAATGTGTAGAAGTGTGGTGCTGTTTTGGGCAACAAATGCTGGCGACTATGATGCAGATAGGGATTGTAGTTGGAGCGGAATGAGCTGTCGCTGCTGTTGCCACTGTCAATGCTGCTGCTATGCTGCAGTAGCGACATGCGAAAGATATTGCCGTTATTGCTGTTGCTATTATTGCCGTTGGCATTGCTGTTGTTGTCATTGCAATAGGCATCTTCATCGAAATCGAAATTATTGGTTAGGGCGGCTGCAGCGGAACCGCCACTGCCGAATGCTTCATCGTGCTCGTAGTCACGATCAATGGAGACGGCCGGTGTGATGATCATGAATTGTCCGTATTTGGTGCGATACGAACGATTACTAGCGGCATGTCGATTGATGTGGGCACTACCGTTGTTGTTCGGTGGTGGTAATGGTGGCGGTGGCAGTTGTGGCAGCATATGTGATGACTTTTGGTGTTGTTGTTGTTGTTGTTGTTGCTGCTGCTGCTGCTGGTGATATTGAAACTGCAGTTGCGTTTGATTGGCAATGGAGTTGAGTAGCGTTTGATTGGTGTCCACCGATGAAAAGGAATTCGTGGAAGATAGTGGTGACATATCGCCGCTATGTCTTAACAAATCGCCGCCATTGGCGACGGTTGTTGCAAGTCCGGCTGCTTGTGTGATGAATGTGCCAGCCGGTGAAGGCTGCGTGGTGGTGACCAGTTGCTGTTGCTGGTGATGATACTGCAGTTGCAGTGGCAGTGAATGCTGCTGTTGCAATTTCGGTTGTGGATGAGTGTGATGTGTGGTTGCTATTATCGTATTGTGGTGTTTTTGTTGTGGTAGTGGTTGTTGTTGTTGTTGCTGCTGCTGCTGTTGTTGCTGCTGAGGTTGTTGGTGCGTTAGCTGTTGCTGCAATTGTTGTTGCAACTGTGGATGCTGGTGTTGCTGTTGTGCAGGCGATGTTGTGGTAGGCGTGGAACCAACTGATGGCCATCATCTCGATTCCTCATTGCCGCTACTGTTATCATCAGGCTTGACGATCTGATACGTTATCAAATACTCGGGATAGGCCTAAATAGTTGTGTGCATATTACAGTTAACTTGTTAYTATTATTATTATTTTTAATAATTTATCGTAATTTACCTGTTCGCCTCTGTAGACCACATACTCAGCGAAATGCAGGCCACCTGCCGATGGTCGACCAATAACCGAATGATGTCCAGGCGGCGCATGTGCCATTTTCATGGCACTATACTGCAAGAACGATTTACCCAATGCGACGCGGCACAGGAGGAGTTGCCTATATGTAGGAGTGGACATGAAAATTATGAAATGTAAACAAACAAGATATAGAAACATAACACTATGGAAGCAACTCTGCTGAAATATTGTCAACAGATTTGACTGAGTGAAAGCAATTAAGAAGAAGTTCCATCAAGAGTGTAAAAAAAATTATATAAAATCCTTGAGGGTACTTGGACGTTCGGCTAATAATGAAGATTACTTCTATGTCAAATATTCCCGCCAGCTCGGTGAGATGCCTGATGATATGCGCACCCAAGTATTTAAGTATTGACCTCCCAAACGTCGAGCAGTCAGGTAGGAAGTGTTGAGTTGTTTCCTCCTCATTTTCCTTCATACAGCTTCTACAGATGCCATCTGGTAGTATTCCCAGCCATACTGCCAGTAGGGCAATGACCCGTTAAAAGCCCTATAACTAGGGAGAGTCTAGCCTTACTGAGGGCAAAGAGATCACTAGATCTCTTGCGATCGATCTGGGGTTTGGCGACAGCGGATGTACCGATTTTGTCCCAGCGCTGATCAAGTTTCCGCGAAGCCTAGCAATTTAGTAGTAGAACACAAGAGGTTCCGAAAGTACCGATCTGCTCCCAATCTACCGATAGCGGCTCTAGGGTGCCTTTTTTGGCTGGTTCTTCAGCTTAACAGTTTCGTGCGATTCTGCTATGGCCTGGCACCCATTATCGAATGTACACGTATATTTGAAAAATTCTACGAAAATGTAAGGCATAGCCCGCAAATGGTTTTGGAGATATGAGCGATTTGTAAGAATTTAACTTAACTTCGTATCAAGGAATTTTTTTCGAAAAGCTGTTATCAGAGTCAGTAAGGAAATTTTTCTCGAAACGTCTGAKCCGATCGACTTGAAATGCTGGAAAATGCATACGATTTTCTTAGATATATAATGATAATGATCCAAGGACTAAGGGAACTCTCAAGTATAAATTACAAAAAAAAAATTTTTTTTACAAAATGAAATTACAAAAAAAATCGTTTTTCTTTTTTGGGAAGTCGCCGTTTCGTAAAAATTTTTTACTAATTCTTCGATCATTATCTGTATACATCTATTATAATAAATTTTTTTCGGATTGGACTGATTTTAGTTGGTTTCCTCACCGCCAGACACCTTTTTTGGAGGTCCTCCCGATGATCGGCTAAGAGTTTAAGGGAATACAAACTTAAAAAAAAAAAAAAATAAATAAATAAAAATCATAAAGAGCGAAATCAGGACGGTACGATAGATGACATATTCAAAGCTTTTTCGTTCAAAAACTGCATTTGACAACGCAAGTGCCGCGTTGTTCTTTAAAGAAAAACCTTGCTTTCAAATACTATTTTATATTTCGAAATTGGATGTTAGTGAAAGTATAATATA
>NW_017536119.1:57847-62014 GCF_001853355.1 Bactrocera latifrons | reverse complement strand
TTTCTTTCCCAAAAAAAAATATGTTTTCCGAAGTTATAAATATACATACATACTTTTAAGTTTTTTTTAACTTTTTGTTTAGCATAAATTATTTATATTTTATTGGATTTTTTTCTAAAAAAAAAAAGAAATTGTTTATATTTTCTTTCCGAAAAAAGTTAATCATATGTAATGTATCATCTAAAAAATATATATATATTTGGGGTTGCTTTTGTTGTAGGGGGATAAGAAATTTGGATCCGTTCCCGTTACGTAGACATGACTGTATTGGGAATGGTTATTTAAGAGTTTTTTAAGCGGTGGAAACAAAAACAACACAATTGTGGGTTACAAAAATGTAATTAGTTGCAACAGCAGCGACTTACCTTGGACAAACATAGCAGGACTTATCTTTGTGCGAGGGACAACCAATGCCACCACCAATACCATACACATATTGATTGCTCTTTGAGCTGTGCTCTGCAAAATAAATACCGGCACCAAACATGCCACCAATATAGGCGTGACGCTCATCAAAGCCCTTCTGCACGATTGCATTGATGAATGGGCTGCCATGGAAGAGCATGCGTTCATTGGCCTGTATGGAGTTCTCTTCGGCGACTTCATGGCGTCGATGTGCGTAACGCTCCCAAAGTTTGCGGTTCTGTACTTTTTGAACCTACAAAAACAATAAGTTCCAATAAAATGCGACTTAAATTAAATTTCAGCTGCTTATTACTCACGCGTATAATGTTGTAGCGCGTGAAGTAACCGCCCGCTTGACCATTGTCTCTATGTTCGCGTATAGTAGCCTGCATTTCCTCTTCAACCGCGAGAAATTCCTTATCGTCGGGCAAGAGATCCACTAAAAGAGTACCTGGATTGACATTGCTACCAATGCCTGACGGTATGAAAGAATATTTGAGTTAAAGACAAACCTAATATGTTAGTTATGCTAGTGCTGTGTCTCACCTGTAGTGGCGCGCAGCTGCGCAATACCTTTCAATATTTTGTGTCTAAATCCATACGCTGACACGCCCACTTGCTTCAAATCCTCATGACTCATTTCGGCTAGTATTTCCAGCGTGATTTGCTCACGCTCAAAGAGATCTATCAGATGCTCCAGCTGTTGGCTGCATAAGAAGCTGGCCACATTGGTGATGGACTCCGGATCGGGCACCTCTTCGCAACTTGTTAAATCACCAGAGTTCGCTTCAGCACCCTGTGCGGGACTAATGCGTGTTGACAGTGGCAACGGCACTGGCACGCTAAGCGTCATCGATGCACCAGAAGGCAGTGTTACGGTCTCAGTGGTTGGTGAAAGCACATTACAGGCTGCCGCTGCGGCAGTCAAGCTACCGGCGCTGGCTGCGGTTGTACCGGCTGCTGCACCAGTCGTTGTTGGCGCCGGCGATGGTGAATTGCTGAGGAGTGATTGCTGTGAGGAACTCAGTGTCGAGTCGCCCAATGACGTTGTCATCGCGTCCTGCAATAGGCATTTCACGTCATCGGCAGTAGCCAATTCGATTGGTGTTTGTCCTTCTTGATTCTTCATATAGGGATCCGCGCCATGTGCCAGCAGTAGCGCACATAATTGTGTGCGTCCCTTTTGCGCGGCTTCGTGTAGCGGCGTAAAGCCCCACTTATCGGTGGCATTTACCACAGTCTTGTGTTTAATTAAGAGCGCTGCAATATCTAAATGCCCATAGGATGAGGCGTTATGCAGTGGTATTAGACCACCTTTGTCTTGTGCATTGACATCGGCGCCATTTTCAAGCAGATACTCGGCGACTTCGTAGTTATTGTAACCGGCTGCCAGGTGTAATGGTGTTGAATTGCGTCCTTGTGCGTCGCGACAATTGATCGTCTCCGGCGTGACCAAACGTTGTACACGCGCCAAATTACCCTTCTTCGCAGCGTCCAATAGCGCTGAGTTGCCGCGCAATAACTCCGCGACGTCGTGATCCGATTCCTTGACTAAATCAGCCGGCGTAGCACCATCACGATTCTTCTTCGAAGGATCGGCGCCATGTTTCAACAACAATTTGACAATATCGTATTTCCCCTTGGCGGCTGCTTCATGAAGCGGTGTGAATTTCCACAAATCCGAAACATTTACATTGGCGCCATGCTTTACCAGCAGCTCTGTGACCTCATAGTGACCGTACGAACAAGCGTTATGTAGTGGCACTAAGCCACCTTTGTCGGCGGCATGCACTTCTGCGCCGTGTTCCAATAAGAACTCAACCACTGGCACACGATTGAAGCCGGCGGCAAAGTGCAGCGGTGTAGAGTGACGTCCATCGAGGTCGCGGCAATTCACTGTGTGCGGTGTAGCGAGCACTATGCGACGTACCGTGTCCAGATCGCCTGCCTTGGCAGCTTCTAACAGATGTGTTTCCGTGTCTGGGGGATCTTTAAATATCTTTAGCACCGCATCTGAGGCTAGTTGTGCAGCTGTATAACCCTCGAGCGAAATGATGGTTGTATCAATGGAATATGAGAGTAGTAAACGCACGGCTTGTTCATCTCTGGCGCACTTGTGTAAAGCAGTTTGACCAAGGCCATCCAAGGCATTCACTTTGGCGCCATTCTTTAATAATGTGTCCATCACATCGTAGTGTAAGTGCTCGGCTGTCAGGTGTAGTGGCGTAAGGAAGGCCTTATTCTTCTCATTCAGTAATGCACCTTTGCGTATAAGTATTTCAACGATCTGTTTGCGTTTCGGGTCAATGGTAATGGCGGCAGCGTGCAGTGGTGTATCGCCTGTATATGGATGTACAAAGTTAACACTTTCGGAAGAGAGGAATTTCTTTAGACGTGCCAGATCACCCTTTTTGCATGCGTCCAATACGCAGTGACCCTTGAATTCATCTAGGGGAGAAAAAAAAATTTTTATTAAATACTTGTATACATATTTAAATAATATCAAGCTACTTACATGTGATGCGTTCACGCAGCTCTCGCGTCGGCGCCGAGTCGATGGCCGACTTGTTATGGCAGTTGAGCAGCGTCGGATCGGCGCCTTTGCTCAGCAACAGGCTGCACACCTCGATGCGGCTCTTGGATGCCGCCTCATGCAATGGCGTAAACGCCCACAAATCGTTGGCATTCACATTGGCGCCTGCTTTGATCAACAGTTTTGTCACCTCGAAGTGTCCATACGAGCAAGCATTATGTAATGGCACCAAACCACCCTTGTCCTTGGCATGCACATCGGCGCCGTTCGCCAACAATATTTCCACAATACCAATGCGATTGTAACCGGCTGCCAAATGCAGTGGCGTCGAGCGTCTACCATCGCTGGCGTGACAATTTACATTTAGCGGCGTGAGTAGCGCCAATAGACGATCCTCAGCACCGGAACGTGCCGCCTCCAACAACTCATCCTTACGGTATTCGCCCGTTAGCACGGGACGTGTATTGTCATCGGCCAATTCCAGTGGCGTTTTCTGCTCCGAATTACGTATATTCGGATTGGCACCGTGCTGCAGCAACGCTATGCAAACGTCCACTTTACCTTTGCTGGCCGCCTCGTGGAGGGGCGTGTAATTCCAATTGTCTGTTGTATTGGGGCTTGCGCCGGCTTTTAAGAGTAATCGCACCACCTCGGCATGCCCGAATGAGCAGGCATTATGCAATGGATGTAGACCGCCCTCGTCGCAGGCCTGTATGGAAGCGCCACTGTTAAGCAGAAATTCAACTACCTCGCGGCGACCATAACCTAAAGAGGATTATAGGAAATATTTGTGTAAATTTTTGTAAATAAGACATTACAAGATTGTATAAGTGAATATTAGCTAATATTAAGTGCTTTTGTCGTTTTATTCCATAGTCTATGTATGTGTACAAATGTAAAAATACAGTGACTACCAAAAATATAACGCTCTGCTTGTTCACAGTTAGCGCACGCGTATTCAATTTTCAAAAAAACAAATTCAATATGAAGAAAATTGGCGATTTCTATATAAAGTGGGCGTGGTTTTCAATAAAATTTCTAGAATGAATATTATTTTTATATATTTTTCTTGARACTGTTTTTGAAGTCGGTTGGCAAGATTTCTCGAGAACTACTCAACTGATTTTTATTTTTTTTTTTTTCGACGCTGGATTTTTTTTCGATTACAACAATTTCAAAAGAAAAAATGTGGCGAAATTTTCATTTTTTGCAAAAAAATTTCTGCCAAA
>NW_017536119.1:50562-57547 GCF_001853355.1 Bactrocera latifrons | reverse complement strand
TTCATGTTAAAATAAACTCAAAACTRTCATGGTAATTTAGCCCATGAGCTCATTGGCATGAGAATCTCTGATTKTTATGAGCCCCCATGAAGGGACCTACCCACATTTCGTTTCTTTTATTAGACATTTGACAGCAGACAGGCAAGTTCATAGGCAAATGCTCGATTTGWATGGTAATATTTTTTAAAATATTGAAATATTACTTTTAACAAAGGTAAAAAAATGAAAATTTCAGCGTTTGTTCACATTTTTATAATCAACACTGTACACGTGTATGGTAAACAAAAATGTCTGTAGCTTGTCACACATAACCACTATTGAATAAGAGTTAACTGGACAATAGCCAGCTATGTACGAGTTTATAGAAGAAATAGCAAAGTGGGGTAAGCTGTGTACAGGGTCATCAAGTAAAGCTGTGTGACCAAGTTAAATGGGGTCACCGAATGCTGTACACAATGCGACAGGTAAATACGAGGACATATGCATGGCATTAGGTGAACAAGGATATTGTGTCGTTGTTTTCAATAAACATTCGTAATGATGTGATGGGTAATAAGAGGTTTGATTAAAGACAACAAAAGTAATGTAATGTTGGTAAACACAGGACAATGGAAATTAATTCCAAAATTATATTCATTGCGRCAATCTTACAGAGATACAACAACAGTAAGTCACATAATTAAAGTGGTTCCCCGCCGTAAATAATAATCAAATACGTTATACATAGTTCCAACTAGGCGATATATTTTTATAAAACATAAAATCATTATTTTAATTGGGAAATTTTTTTGTGAACGCATCATATATGGAAATAAGCCTGACAATTTATCATTTAGGTTATGTGATTTCGACTTCCTYAAACTACTTTTTGTGGGGTACGTCAGGTGCTAAGAGGGTTGCACTAGTGTTGCAATCAGGAAACTCAGAATTCCATCGTAAAGTTTGGCCTTTTTTTTAGAACGTTTTGACATACAAGYGCTATTTGTGTTGTTTACAGTAACTTAAAAAATTCTTCTTGACCAAAAAATAAAATTATATCGCGAATAATTTCGCTGGGTTAAAACTTTTGACGTGATTTAACTTATCAAGAATGCATTGATCTAGGTAACTCATGTTTTGGCGATGAAGCTACATTAAGGACTAGCGTTTTTCGAYGGTATGGTGAATTCGTTAGAGGTCTTAGATCACTCTAAGAAGAATTTTAGGAAGGTCGTCCAAAATTAGTTGTTGTTCCGGAAACTATTGATGTTGATAACCAAGGTCGATATGTGCCATCTCGGGAGAGTAAGACCACTATGGCCAATAGTAGGACTAGCATGCATTCAATATTGCAGCAATATTTGATTTTAAAATAATTTTTCTCATGTGTGGGACCCACGATTGACAAATTAATCGCTCTAAAAAAGGCTCGTGACGAAATGTTAACAAAAACGATATTTCGAACTACGTCTATAACATCGTGACCAGGTGATAAATCGTTGATTTACACGTATGAGCCCGAAAGTAAACAGCAGTCGATTGTATGGGTGTTTCAAAATGAGAGTGAAGTTGAGCATTTCCAAGTGAATGGTTGTCTTTAAAAAACATGGATTTGATGAGTCATCCTCCCTATAGTCCTGAMTTGATACCGAATGACGTCTTTTTATTATCGTTCGTAAAAAATGTACTAAGAGGTTAACATTTTGCGACACCTGAAGAGACGGTTGATGCGTTCAAAAGGCGTGTTTTGAAGATACCTCAATYAGAATGGCAAAAGTGCTTCGACAATTGCTTCAAACGCATGCAAAAAATCTGAATGAAGAATATTTTGAAAAACAATAAAATCGATGATTAAAATTTATTTTTATTCTCGATCCGCAATACAAAAGGCAATCATGAACAGTCGTTTCGGAAACTATAACGGTCGTGAAAATATATTGGTCAAATAAATAACTTTTCCATACAAACAACTTAATTTTGATGAGCAGCTTCTTGCGGAGAAAAGAACATATGCAAAAATTTCAGCTCGATATCTAAAAAGACTGAGGAACTAGTTCGCTAATAGCTAAATCGACTAAGCTCGTCACGCTGATCATTTACTATATTGTGTATACTTTATAGGGTCTGCGATGTTTCCTTCTGACTCTTACCCCTTGTTAGGTATAATTAAAATATAGATTTATGTAAACCTTTGTAGTAACGACTTTTCCRTACTTACGTATGTGAGTTCGAGTTCAATTTTTACGAATACATATACATATTTATACTAAAATTACGTAATCTGAATATTTAAGCAAAAAAKTCGACGTTATAATTATTTTAATTAAAGCATTTTATAGCAGTAGCAAACGTTAGTTTAAATTATAGCAAAACTGCCTTAAAATTATGGTGTRCTTAACAATGGAGTAAATGAATTAAAGTAATTAATGAAAGTCTTGGACAGGCAATCATTTGAAGAAACCATTTATCAATTATTAAGTTGAAAAATGATTTTGACTGCAAGCGTTAGAAGCAAAATGAGTTTAACGGCCATAAATATATCGAAATAAGCAACAAATTGTTTGTTTTGTTTTCAAGCTTAATGCATAACAAGTTCAGACAATCATTGCCAAATCAAAATAAACCACTGCTTAATTGAAATATTCACACACGATGTTTCAAAAAGTATAATTTCCATAAAAATATATGCAACTCAAGCAAATTCTATTCTAAAAGTTATAGAAATGCTACAGTGAGTTAAAAACTTTGACGCACGAACGCGTAAAGTTTTTCGAAATGTGTGGGTGTGGAGATAGTTCTTATAACTCTGCTCTTCGTAGTAAGCTCTTTTCATAGCATTGATGCTAGAAACTCTGATCACTTCTAATTTAGTCAAATAAATGGCGATCAACAGCATGTGGGCCAATCAAAATTTGTGATCATCGGAAATTCCATAGAAATTGTGCGTAAATTTATCAAAAATCAGCCGAAATCATCATTGAAATTCATGGAAATGGAATTGAAYATCTCCAAAACATCGATTTATCGCATTTTGACCGAACATTTGGGCTTACRAAAGGTGTATGCACGGTTTGTTCCGCACAAATTGACTGACGACCAAAAATTGCTCAGATTCCAACATTCGAAGGACATCATCGAAGAGGTCAAAAATGACACAAATTTCCTTTACAATACTGTGTGCTGAATAGAAGGCACCGGATGAGCCGCAACCCAAAAAAACCGCGCATGGAGATGTCAAAAGTGAAGACAATGCTGATCTGTTTTAATGATTACAGGGGTATTGACCACAAAGAATTTGTTGCACCCGACCAAAAAGTTAATGCGGTATTCTACCTTGGAGTTTTGACGCGTTTGGTGCGCCGTATTCGACGTGTTCGCGAAGATGAAAGTTGGCGTTTGTTGCCGTCTCATCGATCGACGCTTGTGAYCGATTATTTGACCAAAAATCACATTTTAACCATTAACAAACGCCCGTATTCACCTGATATGGCACCGTGTGACTTTTTTCCTTTCGGAAAAATGCATTTGCCTATGAAAAGAAAGCAGATGCAGAGGCCATTCAAAAGGCACTGGMATACTGGCGGCCATACCGGCCAACGAGCTAAAACACTCGTTCGACATGCTTTTGGACCGTGCAAAAAGCTGCATTGAAGCAGAAGGAGACTGTTTTGAATAAAATAAATTGATTTTGCCGAAAAAACCAATTGTTATATTTTTGTTTTAAGTCTTGTTTACTTTGGAACAYACCTTGCAGAAGAAACTTCGAAGCTATATTTAGAAGACCAGGACAACTCTATTCATCCTCTTACGCCATATTTCTACTCTATACTCATATATAGCATATAAAGCGGAAAAGCTTATTACTTCGAGAAAACGATCTTAAGAGATCTKAGGACTTTGACACAAAAATATTGAGAATCTTAGTTTTGGCGTTATAAAATTAAYTAATGATTAAAGAAATGATAAAATATAATGTTTGTTTCATACAAGAGTTGATKTGTTCGGTATTTTATGGTTTTATTTTGCATGAAAAGCTTAGAGCTAGAAGAATATGTAAGCTTAATTAACCGAATGTGTGCCAATGATACTATATTATCTCATCTGATCAAGTTTGACCGGAACTGGTCCATTTGAACTGCGTGCTCAAACCGAATAGATGAAAAAAATCAATTTATGACGTTGACACCGAGAAAATTAAAGAMGCAGAGCTTGAAGATCATCGTCTTGGCATTAGAGAGCTAGCAGAGGATATCAGAATCTCTCGTGGACCAGTCAACACATTTGGGTTAATGCTTTGGTCATGAAGCGTATTAATATTAGACTCGTATCAAAAGACCTGAATCTGCTGCAAAAGAGCCATTCGACAACGTACCTGAAGACCATTATGAATATGACGTCGAAACATTTCAACAATCTAGCAAATGAGCCTCAAACGGAAAGCACCCAAAGTAACATATTTATCAGGAGGTATATGGTATTTTGCGGGCGATAATAAATATTATATTGAAATGCGAAATTGGTATTTTTGTAAGTCCGGGTCAAATTTGTTCGGATGGTATATATCCATCTTATAGCCCGGGGATAGCGCCAAGTGATTACGACYCGTTACTGTCCATGGTGAACGCCCTTGTTGGTGCAAAGTTGAACTCAAAAGAGGCTTGTGAAAAGTGGMTGTCCGAGTTCTTCGCAAATAAGGAGGGGGGTTTCTACGAGGGGGTATTATGAAGTTGCCGTCTAGATGGAAACAGATTMTAGAACKAAACGGCRCATATTTGAACTAAATCCGATCACTGTAACACGTTTTATAAAGCATKGAATAAAGAGCAAAAAGGTGGRAKKGAGTTATTTGACAACCTTAWATAATGAAGTGAGTAAAATCCAACCTTAAATAAACTGGAAGATGAAAGAAAAAGATATTTCAGAAAACAAGCGAATATTGTTGCATCTTCTTAATGAATCTTTTGTAAACACAGTATTTTGTTATAAGAATAACCATATGAACAGATTTTTAGTTCTTTATTCTTATTGAAAACAATACAAATATAATTCTTAAGAACTTAACAATTCATCAACAGTTACTCATACATACCAATGAACATATAGAGCAAAGACGTTAACTTTAACCGAAGCTATAATAACCTTATATTATTGCTTATTTCATATAGCAACTAGTAACGGGTTTTTTAATAGGGACGCTACAAAAGTAGACTGATAGGCACGTCAAACGACGCCATTTTTTCCCGCTCTTTTTACATTTCTCTTCAGTAAGATTTGCCATTTAACCACGGAAAGATATAGGATCCAACAACGAGTCCACATTATTAAATTTACTACCGAAATTCGAAGTCAGTGGCCTCAACTTTAAGAGCCCTACTTCCAATTTAAGGTCGGCATAATCGTCCTGTCAGATAAACAATTGAGTGTCTAGTGGGAAAATATGATTTTACATGTGCAGTATAAAATGGCTTCGTGCCTGTGAGACAAAGAAGTGCCCGTGGTGTCAAGAGCGCAACAATTGATGAATAATTGTTTTTGTTTATGTATTTACATAGATATATACATATGTATATTCTGTCTCAATATCTTTTTGGTCTTAAGTATTCATAACATAAAAGCTGTCTTTTTAGTGGTTTAATATGGTTTATAGCAAGTATGTATGTATTACTAAATATAGATACACCGTTATAAATTTTGCATGTAGAATATGAATTGAGCTTTTAAGATGCGTTACCACATCGTTAGTCATCGCAAACCAGCMAACATGACAATTGTGCCATGCAGTTGTTTAGCTTTAATGCCACGACTAAGACGTGATATATTTGTGAATGTTGAATGAAAAAAGAAGCAAAACAAAACGAAATTAAAAATTCAAACGAAAAAATAAACAACTTAATGGTAACCAATACTTTTTGGCACTAACTTACAAGGGCAGTTTGATAACTCAGTTGATGTTGAATTTAAATAAAAAAATGTATTTTCGACTGACAGAGAATTTTTATTTTGAAGTGATTGGATAAAAAAGAATGGGATTTTTGACTAGAAGTTTTGAAAAATCTATGCACTTCATGTCAATGAATCAGAATAAGATAATTATCCAGTAAAATTTKTAGTTGTTGTTGTYGTAGCGGTAGAATTCTGCCGACTAAAAATCCGGTATGATCCAGTACACGATACAATATCTAGTAGSGTATGCCGCTTTTGTAATCAAGTCCCCTGAAATTTTTTCTCTAAGTAATAAAAAAGTTCCGCTATAAACTTTAAATCGTCCGCGAAAACTTTTTAAAGGAAAACACAAAGAGTCATTCACTAAACAACCGGCCCTCGCATGGCGACAATAAGTTATTTGGTCATTCCGTTAAGCCATTTTTGTTATTTGTTATAATTGTTCTTCTAGTTACTTGCTAACAATGGTTTATAATTTTTTTCTTTTGTTTAATTTTTTTAAATGAAACTCATTCGTTGTTTGGCTGGCGTTTCTCATTGGTTTCGCTATTAGCCATTAAACCTAACAATGCTTATATCAGTCATAATACAATAACAACTGTATACAAGCAAGGTCGGTCGGTGGTTGTGCGATACTGTCCATGAATTGCCTATCTATCGCTAAGTTTTCTATCGATAGTTCGCAAAAAAAAAACAAAAAAATGCAAATATTACAGTGATTTCACTGTCTTGAGTCATTCTGAAAGAAATTCATTGTTAACTGATAACTACATTTATGACTTTGTGCATATTTATGTATGTATGTGCATGTGTGCATTTTAAATTTTAAGTATATAGTTAAAAAGATAATAAAAATAACATCACGACATATAAAAAAAAGTCTTAGCATTGGTCAATTCTATGGAAATTCTAAGAACATGATTTTCGACGAATATAAAAAAAAAAAACTCAAACGACCTTATTCCGATTGAGTGAAAGCAAATATACTGTTATTGGTAAGATAGTAGCTAAGCGGGACTCATTTAAGTCACCTTTTAAAATAACACTACTAATGTGGGATCAA
>NW_017536119.1:40185-50324 GCF_001853355.1 Bactrocera latifrons | reverse complement strand
TTTGATACTTCGTTAAAGATAATAAAAAAATTAAAAAGGAAAATTCTGTCGATCATTTTGGAGTCCCTTCCCTTGACAACCTTGACAATCAAATMTCTGTTACTTGAAAGAAACCGGAACTATGTCAAGCTTATCACCTTAGCCGTATTTAGAACAACTAACATTATGACTTTTTGCTTCCACTTGGCTTTCATGGACAAATATTTCATAAGTGAATGTAACTTTGTGTTTTTCCAAAAAATAATGTTAGCTTCGAAGTGAAATACTTTGTAAAAAAAAAGGCATGATTTAATGGTTTGTTTTAGATGGCAACTTTACTCTAAGTGGTCTGATAGGAGAGGTTGACTAATGAGCTTCTTGGGTAAAAAAAAGAGCGTGGGCGGAATTTCAAATCGATAACTCAAAAACCGAGGGATTAGTTCGCGTACAATAGGAAGACAGACGGACATGGCTTAATTGGCTCAGCTCTCATGCTGATCACTCGTATTTATTTTTATCGAGTCCCAACGTTACCTTTGGGATGTTACAAACATACTTAGTATACTCTATTCAGGGTATAAAATCCTGTTTCGAAAGGCTACATGAAACTTTTACATTGCTCTGATCCCTTCGGAAGATTTCTGGTTTCAATAAGACGAGGTTACGTGACACACAGCACGCRCAAAAACCGATTTATTGTGAGAAAGTTAGATATTATCGTATATTAAGTAATTGTGACATTGAATGGCCTCCAAGAAATTGTGATTTAACACCATTAGACAACTTCTTGTGGGGTACTTTGAAGTTATTGGTCTTTAACAATAAACCAGACTTTCTTCACGCTTAAGAAATTGATATTGAACGAGCTATTCATGAATTTAATTGTATCGGTTGTGCTTCACCTAAAAAAAAAATAATTCAATTTCCGTAACAATTTGTGTGTTTTTTTAAAGAATTCATATCACTTATAAAACCCTTTATATGTATACAATATGTATCCAAGTGTTAAGTGGAATGAAGAAGCAATCAAAGTTTCGGAAATTCACAAGCACTGAGAGAAACTAAGTTAGTAGTTTAAATGACAGTCGAATATATGGGCGCATAAATTGTGTAAAACGAAAATAAAAGTAAACAATGGAAAGGAAATAATTAAATACATACTTACATACAGGTAAACTATATGTACATAATATTTTTTTTTTTGTATTAAAATGTGGTTAAGCACCAAACACTTCACTTTCAGGTAATTTACATTTTTATATATTAGTTGGGGCCCAATAGCAGTGAACACGAGCAGCAAAGAGTGAAACTTCAAATTGACGTGAGAGCTGCAAATTGTACTTTAGTATGTTGCAAGTGCACCTGGTTTTTGTTACTGTTGAAACGACACAATTGGAATATTAAATAATAACGAAAGCAAGTTTGTGGGTTAAAAAAGAAAAACAACAACTTTTTTTTTTAATGAGGGGAGATCTTTTAACAACGATATAAGGAGGAAATATATAACGCGGTGAAAAATATATTTTTGAGTTCAAAAATAATATTATGGAMTCTCTACTATGGTTGCCTATCACAAAAACCCTTTATTAAAATTTAAATGCACAATAATGGTATTTTCGATTTTTGGTCCCAGAGGCTGGTCTGGTGTAAAGTTGGTTGAATAAATTTAATCTGTACACAAAATTTCCTCAAATTTCGTAAATTCGTTGCATTCGAAAATATTTGAAGAATATTTTACGTCGCTACAACAACACAACACCATTTAAGTTTTTATAGCGCAAATTAGTTCTGAAATTGGGCCAACCAACGCATTATTGTGTCTGGCGTCAAATCTCTTTCTACACTTTTCATTTTTATCTGTGSTATATGTCTCTTTTGAGTGACCTCATATACGATTAGACGACCAATATATTGGCATAATTAGGAGATATCTAAATGTATAAAGAATAAATGAATTACGATATGTTTCTTTTTTTTTATTGAAGACACCTTAATTTATTGAGAAAAGTTACAGCTACTATTTAATGGGCTTTACTCAGCAACTTTTATAATTCTAAATCAGCATCTCATTAAGCGCTGAGATTAAAAACAAAAAGCGCTTGAACGTGCTCAAACCCAYATCAATGTGACGAATCAACGGAGAAGGACACTATGAGCGCAACGTCAACACAACATCAACAAATAAAAATGCACCTATATCAGTTTTGTAAAAATGATTAATATTTACACATGTAAAAAATKATTTAATTACGGTGTGTATGATATTAAAAACATGTTCGATTACGTTTACTACTTTTGAAGTATTCTTAAATAAAAAAAAAACAAGATGCACTTCTAATATAAATATGAGTTTGGAAATAATCCAATAAGTGATTCACTACTATCTGGCCACCCAGGTCAAGCAAATACGTCACAACCATCGACGCACAACACTTTACTAGTAACAACAAATTGTTGCACAAATTAAAGCTTGGAATATGAAAAATGGAGCAACAGCATCAACTACAAGGACCAATATACCAAGCTCTATTCAGCTCAGTCGTCACAAAATACAAAACTGCAGCACATACACGTCCTAACTGCTACACTATACATACATATATAGTATACAATGTTCAGTCACTCCCTTGCCCTTGTTTCAACAATCCCACCCTTGATWCCGCTTTTAACCCGCACCATGGAATATAGTAGAAATTTTGCAAGCAAACTGGGTCAAAGCAACGTGTGCATGGTAGACGCAATTGCAGCCGCAGCGCGTCAGTCGGTTGCCCCAGTGATTCAAGGACGAATTAAGTTAAGGACGTTCATACCTAACTATTGTGTTTACTTGAATGAACTCACGCCAATGCTTACTCGTGTGAATGTGTATTTATGTTTGCATTTGTATGCTGCAACAGCACCAGCGTTAAAGATCCGACATATGTACAAATGCATATATTAACAACTTAACATCTGCCCCATACATTGTTAAACCCACTCACAGACCCACAGAWTAATTCTTTTAATTTAAGGGGATGAAAACTCACCTGCTGCAAAGTGCAAAGGAGTCGATTTGCGTCCAGCAGTGTCCCGCGCGTTCACCGTTTGTGTGGTAATTAGTTTCTTTACCTTTGCGATATCTCCAGTTTTACATGCTTCGAAGAGATCTCTTAACGGATCGTTGGCCATAGCCGCATCGAGGTTTGCATTAAGTATTGCGCGACTGCGACTCGACATTTCGAAACGTCAACAGCTTAAAGGTGCTTCTGAATTGTTATAATTAAAACTGCTTTTCTATTTTTTGCTTGTGCTGGTCGCTGCAATCACAAGATAAGCAGCGACAGCCACTATGCTGAACCAGTTCCCGTTTTTATCTGATTATTTTTCGTTAGTTGTTTCAGACTTTATATTTTCACCATAGAARTTAAGACTTCAGTTTTCTGTCCTTGCACCAACAAAAATTTTCAACCGCTATGTTTACGAATATACACCTTTCCTTTTAGCCTAAAAATCCAGACAAACACAATCCGTCACTCAACTCTTTGATTTTCTTTTGTCGATCAAATCTTTTCATGCATACTTTCCCCAAACCACACTGCAAAAACACTTTTCCTTTGCACTTTCGATGTTAATTTGACACTTGCTCGTTTCTCAAGTAAAATCAAACATTTTATAAGTGGTTCACAATAAAATCAATAAATTTTTAATGTTTCCAAATTTAAGGAAATGTTAAAAAAATTAATTAACAGCACAGCAATTTGTCAAYCGTACATTGCTGACTTGAAAAAAACCACTGCAGAAATATGAAATGGTGCACACAAGAAAATGAAAATTGGGAAATTTAATGAGTTGCCAGCTGTCTATAATTTGATTACTTCTCCAGTATTCTGTAGGAAAAAATATTAACATAGATGAAGTTATAATGAAATAATTTTCAAACATATGTGAATATTATTTGAAAAATAAATTGAGATATTTTATTTATTTTTAGGAGAATATTAATATCGAAAAAAAGTTAAAAATAAAGCGCGGTAACAATATTACACGAAAGAACAACAAAAGAATATGGGACAAAAATACATACACAGAGTTGCAACAAATAGTTTTAACATAATTGCTATAAAATTATTTAGTGAAGTGATTTAACCAAATATTTCAGTTTATGGACTAACTGGAATGGAACTAACTACTACAATATATTTATTATAAGCAGTTCAGTAGCACTGATTGCTTTTAGTGCGACGGAAAAAAGAGTATTAACCAATAGGTATAAATTGCCAACTGGTAGGCAGCCCAGGCTCATTTTTGGAGGTAAACAAAGTAATGCATTGAAATGCATGATAAATGTCAAACACTAAGAAATCAACCGAGAAGGGCAAAATGGCGTTTTTTGTTGGTGAGGAATTTTTGAAGAAACAAGTTTTTGATGAAAAAGTTAGTAGAAATTTATTTTCGTTGTTAAATTAAATAATATAAAACATAGTTTGAGAAATAAAGTGAATCAAAAGTATTCAACGAAAATGTGATATTGTAATTCGAGAAGACAACTTAAATCTGCAGTAATTTGGTGGTACACATATTGAACGCCCTCAATATCATTTCTCATACTCCCCTTGAATAAACMTCCAACAACAATAATGTTACTATGATGCACAAGTAGAACTTGTCAAATGCAGTTTTTGCAGCACATATAATGAAAATAACAACAACTGAACAAGTGACGAGGCATAAATTCGTGGCGAGAAAGGGAAACATGCTATTGGAATTGTGAAAAGTGAAAATCGATTATATATTAGTTTTGCATAAATCAATACTTTTCTGTAATCTAATCTCTAATCAAAAATTATTATGATAAATATATTTATTTGTATAACGTATGCAACAACAAAATTTTATAATGATCGCTGCAACATATGCCCATTATTGCCGTAAATATGTTGTTGCAAGGCATACTTTGAAAGAGTTAGAACATTGAAAGCCATATTAAAAACGACCAATGCATTTCGCTTCACTGGAGCGTAAAGTTGTAAACGAATAATTTTTGTGTTGTCTGCAGCACAGCTATTAACGCTAGTGCATACTGCATACCATTTGACTTGTAACGAGCACGCGATCAACGCATCTATAAACGCCACTCCCATAGGTGTACAAATGAGATTTAAAAATTCTGTGGAGGGCTTTTAATAAATTGGCGCATTAAAAGTCTTTGCACCCGACCATGGAACTGAAAGTTTGGGTGGAGGGTATTCAACGGATCGTGTGTGGAGTTACCGTGAACACAACGTGTCAGGTGTGTAAATGSACTTATTAACATCCATTCAAACATTTTATACTCATTAATTTTGGCTTGCAAATAATAACCAATAAATCGTTAATTAAATGTAACACATTTTTAAATGTTTCCATTACTTATTTTCCTTTCTCTGTATGCTAGGATGTGGTATTTGCGCTGGCGCATGCCACTGGGAAAGTAGGCCGCTTTACACTCATTGAACGTTGGCGCAACAATGAGCGCTTGCTGGCGCCAAACGAAAATCCGCTTAAATTATTACTGGAATGGGGCGAATACGCCAATGATGTGCAATTTATACTGCAACGTTCAGAAAATAAACAACAACAACAACAKCCAACAACGCTACGTGTAGACAATTCTGTAGCCAATAACAACAGTAACACTAATAATGCAGCTGTGATGTTGAGAAAGCCTTTAGGCTTAAGCAATAACAATAACAATAGCAATAGTCATAGTAATATTAACAACAACAACAATACTACGAATAGTATTTACAATCCACACCAAGTGAAGTCATCAAATTTGAACAATCTGGATACAAATTTAAATATATCACCACACCTTGATAAACCGCGTGAATTGAAGAAAAAGGGGTTTGGGTATGTAACATAAAAAATGCATAAATATGGAAGTTTTTAATAAATTGTTTTCTTACAGGCACGATGCAAAACATATTGAAAATATTGGTATTGTCAAAGGTATACCACAACGTCACAATAACATTAGTGACAATAACGACAACAATAGTAATATTAATTTACATAAACAACAACGAAATGCGCTTGTATCAAACTCTTCACCCACTAAYACAATTTCGTCACACCTCGCGCCCATCTCACGTTCACCCACTACATTGACTGACAATAGTAACTCGTCAGCCTCACCTCAGCTAATCCCTCGTCACGAAAAATCTCATTCAAATCCCACTGAAATGCCCCGAAACCATGCTCATGCATTTACCGATGGTGCTGGATTTTTTCATGACTCACAGCAGAGAAACAATGACGGCAACAACAATAACAACAGCAATAATATATATCAACAAATCGGTGCTCAGAACAGCAAGTCAATCAACGAAATTAATTTGGCTGTTGTGCGTGAGTCGCTCGATCGCCGCATTTCCACAAACAGTCCGGACGTGCTGTATGCCACACCGCATAGCAACAACTTCAATAACAACAATAATAGTAATAGTTGTAGCAGTAGTAGCAGTGAAAATCTCCTTGACATCTACAATGGCAATGTGAATCGCAGCGGTGGTGTTGGCGGTGATATGSCACCAGATTTGTTGTACAAAAATGCGCCAACAATCTCGGCAAATGGTGCACTAGTGCCACCACCTTACCGCGATCCGCCACCACCACGCAATAGCCCGTTACAATTGCAGCAGCAACAGCAACAACAATTCCAAACACAACAATTTGTAGCGAGTGGCATGAACACTGCAGCTGTGAACAATTTTACACACGATTACAACAATGCAAGCGATTATGATGTGGACATTCAGCGCTTAGCTGGAAATGGCAACGGTAGTAGTGGAGGTGGTGGTGGTAGTAGCGGCAGTTTGGGTAGTATTGAGGAGAGCGAGAGCATTTTCCAGGCGACACAGTATAATGATTTGTTGCAGCTGATCAAATTTCAACGCGAAAAAATATCTGCGCAACAACTGGAATTGAGTAAAGTAAGTAAATTTTGGTACACTGCATTGCTGATATAATTTCGAACATATTTTATTTATGTATTATGACAGTATGATGCCGAAATAGTTTATTTGGAAAATAAAGAGCGTGATCAAGCGCAGGAGCTTGAAGCGATTTCGCGTGAAATCACCAAAGCCGATCAGATATTTCGTCAGGGCAGTGAGCAAGTGAGTATGGTGTACTTAAATGATTTAACAACGGGGTTGCAAATTTTTTTTATAAAACATTAGATTTCTCAAGTTTTAGTTCCAATTTTCGGGATTAAAATTTTGATTTAAAATTTTGTGATAAAAAAAAATTTTCTTAAAACTTAAATTATAATTTTTGGAATGAAAAATTTAAATTTTAAAACAGTTTTGTCTTTTTTTTTTTTAATCTGGTTTTTGGATTTATTTCTTTCTTTGTTTTTTAATTTGCAATTCGGTTAAAATTTTTTATTCAATGAAAAAGTATCGATTTATTGAGCTTTGTTAATCACATATGTATTTAGTTACAAACACTACAGTATGTGGAGGAAGAGAATGAGCTGGTGAAGCAGCAGGAGAAAACATTAAAATCCGAGATTGCTTTATTGCGTTCAAAATTGGCTAATTGCGAAACTGAATTGCTACAGTGCAAAAATAAGATACGTCTATTGATGAACGATATCGAGGTGGAGCAACGCAGCAATGCCACCAAACAGAAAGCAAATAGGTAGTTACTAGACACTTGAGCTACAAAATTGCTATATTTGTTATTATTTCACTGTACTTTTAGGCAAAATGTTGAGCGCGATTTTCTCATGGAGATGGAGCGCATACAAAGCGAAATCGATCAGGCTATACACAACACAGATACGTCTAATAAAACAGCGGAGAATTTGAAAAAAGAAATACTATTAATTGAAAATGCGATCACAGAAAAGAAACGACAAGTGCGTTTAGTTAATGCTTACATATAAAATATGGAAGTAAATGTTGTTTCTTGCTTATATTTTAGGTAGAGCAATTGGTGAATGAGATGAAGGAAGTGAATYTGCAAAGTCTTACCGTTACAACATCTGATGAGATTAAACATTTTTTGGAAGGTAATTTTTTTTATTCTGTTATTAAATTATTCTGTTATTCCTGTAATCTTGATAATCTTAATTAAAAATAATTTTCAAATTTTTAATCCCAAACATCGGCTTAAAAAGTTAAAAATAAATCTTCAATGATACAAAAAACAAAAAAAAATTGTATCACAAAACCCAGAAAAATCAAAATTTAGTTTTTAAATTTTTAACTGAAATTAAAAATTGATAARAAATAAATCCAAAAATCGGAATTAGAAATTGAAAACTTCCTTTTCAATCCCGAAATTGTAATTAAAAATATTTAATCTAAATTTTAACACAAAATTTTTCATTAAAAATTCGCAACCCTCTTTCTATTCCATTTTATTCTGTTATTCCTACCTAATATATTATTTCTCTTCATTTCAAGGTTCCAATAAACCCGGTAGCAGTCGTCGTATAATCGGCTCACCAAGACAATTGGAAAATGCAGTGCCGACCAGCAAGAATCCGCATGGTGTTTGGGTATAATTTTTGCACAGAATATTAATATGAAAGAAGACAGTTACTAATCTGCTTGGAATATGCTCTTAAAAAGCGTTTTACATATCGTATTCAAACCAGATTGATACATTTAAATAGTGTATTATGCAAAAATGCAAACGTTTATTATTATATCAATCTCTTGAAACTACTAATATCAGAAATTTACACGAATTGTTGATCGCTTGCATAAACTATAAATACATATAAAACATTTATTAGTACTAATGGTCACAAAATAATATAAACCGATATTTCTGTAGAACACACAAGCACGAAATTGACTGCAACGAACAAATATACAAAATTMCACATATCCAGCAAAGAACATAAACACAAACATATTTACACATAACTAATTAGTTGAAATTAAAATATAATATATTCATATATATGTATATACATATGTGTATATGTGTACTTAAGCTTACAAAGTAGCAATATTTTGTTATAAGATAAATTTTGATGTGCAACAAATGCTCACACTCAAAGATCTCTACTGAAACTTAAAATGTTACAAAACTCTTATAAGTGATTTATTATTGAAAACCGAAAACCGAAATTGACACGTTAAACCCCATACAGGCATGCATATACGCCAGGAAGTATGTGTAGAAGATACGCATTAAAATGCATTTTTAAAGTATATAGTTAATATATGCTATATATCAAATGCAATACAAATGCATTAGTGTGTCCGTGCGTCATTTCTGCCCAAAAAAATTTAAGGTCTTTATTTTAAATTTGAACCGTGCCCGAAAAGTATACTATACAATGGGATTTCTTGACATTTTGGAAAAAAGTATACAATTATATTATTGAAAAAAATCTACAACTTTGAAAAAAATTATATTCTAATTTTTTGTTGTGCGTGGTTAAAGTCATACATCGAATGTACTGAGCATTTATACAAGTGATTTATACATTTTGTGTTGCTCATACGACATGGTGTACCTTCATATGGTATGCCCTATGAGGCATAACTTTTACTGCGTTTAAGTTTTGAAGAAGTGTTGTTATGAAAAAAGAACGGAAAATAATCACCTTTTTAAGTTGTTTAAATGTATTGCAAAATTTAAAAAAAAAAAAAAAAAATCACGTAAAATGGTTTATAAAAGTAAAATCATTTAGTCAGGATTTATATTGAAAATAAAGCGCTTGCTTACTTTGTGTAATATTTTTTAGGACAAGAATGAAGACTTCAGGCGGCGTTTGGAAAAGAAAAATAAACTAATTCGGGGTAAATAACGGACACACGCTATTATACATTCCAATTTTACTACATTTTATATAAATKAGCGATATTTTTGCGCTGCCGTGCGCCCTTAGAAAGTCAAGCAACATTTTCTTGTATAATTTTAATATTTGTTTTTGTAGTTTTTAAACATGTAATTGCAATTCTTAAGGCATATTAGTTAAATAAATACACTGCAGAGTGCAAATTTACCACCAACAGAAAAAAAAAAATAAAATAAAAAAAAGTATTCCAGAAAATTTATGCAAACTCATAATTTAATGGAAAAATTGTTAGTAAAAAATTATAGGCTTAAGTTTACATAATTTATGAACTCATATTCATCATATTGTGCTACTGCCTTTTTGTAAAGCTGCT
>NW_017536119.1:27026-29649 GCF_001853355.1 Bactrocera latifrons | reverse complement strand
TTTTAATTTTTTTACATTTTTCTTTTAATTTTTTTTTGTTTGTTTTTAATTTATTGTTCTTTACCTAAATTTATGACAATATGATAAAAGGATTTTTTATCGTTGGGTTCCAACTCATCATTCTTGAGTTGACATTACCCGTTGGCAAAGAAATACTAATCATATCAAACACAAGATCATTTACACTGTACAGTTTTCCACYTACTATACACTTACACGTAAACATATCCATTTTGAAGAATTAAAAGTAATTTAGTAAGATGAAAATWAAATAAAATAAAATCTTTTACATTTATTCAAAATTTTCCAATACTATATACATTTTTTCCTGCCTAATAAATAAAACACAAGCAAGCAAGTACTATACCATATAGTTAGTCCCAAATTCGATTAAAATGTCTTAATACCGCCAAACAAGACCAACGCATATATGATTTAGTAATAAATCTATTAAGTAAAACGATAAAACGAAAATACCAAAATAATTGCAAATAGTTCAGCAAACACTCACTAGCACACACAATAATTCTAAATAACTGCATACACCATTCAGGAGCAAATAAATAACAACGATCAATGAAACAAAACAAAMAAATATTGTTGCGTTTTTCAGTAAAATATTGTCAAATTTAGAAAATAAAATAAAAACAAAACTAACAAAATCTACAAAATATAACGATAACTTATTTTTTCTTGCTTTTGAAGAAGTAATTGCACGGTAAGAATTTTTGGTGACGTGGTCCCACTTATTAAGTCGTTCACTAGTAGTTCTCAGCCAATTTCTAACTTAACCGCTTTACTGTTATAAAGTGTGATCCAAGATTCAAATCGCTCAACTTTATTACGAAAACTTATGTTCTGTAAAGAATGTCTTTCGCGCCCTTCGCTCAACTTATGGTCAACGTAATCGGCCTACTGAGCCTACTATACGCAACACCATCAACGATTTTAAGACCTAGCCTTCATTATGGATAATATTCAACCGAATAAACTACGTCCAGCACGCAGTGAAGAGAATAAAGCAACCCTAGCTGTGTGTGCATACGAAGACCGTGGAGATTCAATTCGGCGCTGTGCACAGCAACTTGGACTGACGTATGGAACGATTTGGCACAGTTTACGCCGAGATTTTAAATTAAAGTGTACAAAATGCAGCTTGTTCAAGAACTAAACCTTCCCAAGCCACGTCGCTGTGCTCTATGGGCTCTTGAAAAGAAGATTCGACGTTTTCGAGTCCAATTTTGTTCAGAGACGAGGCTCTTTTCTGGCTCAATGGTTATATAAACAAGCAAGATTGCCGCATTTGGGATGAAGAGCTACCTGAAGAAATTCAGGAGCTGCTATTTTATCAAAAAAAAAAAAAAAAAAGGGTTGATGTGGTTTGTGAGCACTCAGTCGCTCTTTCGGTTGATAGTTTGCTGAATTTCTCCTATTACATCTGATATATGTATGTAAACAGCGATACGTTTTCAAAAAGTGAAAAACATTATAAGCTTAACGACATTATGAACCTCAACAAAAATATACCCAATGAAAATTTAATGTTTAGCCATCAGAGGTAAAACGCTGCAGCCATGACCAACTCCGACCGCCTTCGACTTCCCTTCACGCACAAGACGGATATACATAACCAGGATATACATAACAAGGACCTGATTTTTACATTCGTCCAAATTACCGCTAAAACACCAACAACCGACTTTAAATTAACTCGGCTCAGTATGGTACAGTGGATTGATTTCATACTTTAAGAGTATCTAGACTCACCCTGTAACCCCTTTTAACAAATTAACAGCCCTTTGTATTCACCCGGACTTAACCGTATATATTAATTTTAGTTGTTCGAGAGAATAGTTGTGCGGAAATTATACTGGCTCAGACGATCAGTAATTTCGTTTTTTTAGTGGAATCTAAACAGGTTTTGTTTTTATTGTGTAAAACATTTCATGAAATTATATAATCTTCACTTTCAGTTAATACCTTTTGCCATCTTTTGGAAAAGAGATTGATTCACCGCTCATAATTTTTAATCCTAACAGTCAAATAACTGATCCAAATGGGTTTTGACGACCTGATTTGAGGTTAAGATTCGCCAATCCAAAATTTTGCAGAGGTGAGTACAAGTAATAGACCGAAGATGCGTGGTTGAGAGAATATGATGTTTGTAGTAGCATATCGCATTCAAGCTGCAAAATTTGTTGGCGCGTCATCTAACTTGTGCGCGGTCTCGCATTATTTTGCTGGATACCTTTTCTATTAACCAATTCTCGATAATCGTGGTAATAGGGGCTAAAGCTCAAAGTAAATAAATATTTTTGAAATCCCACCAAACAGATAACGTAATCTTTTTTTTTTTTTGGTGACTAACGGCCTTCGAAGTGGTTTCAGCTTGTACATCCATTTTAGACCAAGACCGACTTTATTTTATATAAAGACCTTCCAGGACGAGGTGCATCCTCAAAATGGAAATTGTTGGAACAAAATTTTGTAAACTAATTTTGGCACTGCCGATCGGACAATCTTCTCCATACAYATCACATAGTCTTGCTTGAACTGCATTTTTACCCTTTTGGTAGTAAAATAATCTATCCGTTGAGTCCAATTTTCGATAACTCGTTCGAGT
>NW_017536119.1:24695-25906 GCF_001853355.1 Bactrocera latifrons | reverse complement strand
AACTTAGCCCTTCCTTACTTGTTTTTATCTAGAATCGATTTAAAAAATAATTTAAATACTTGTGTAAGCTGAGGTTGCAATTTGTACCAGAAAATGTCTTATTTTAAAGAAAAATATTACACAGAAAAGGACATATCTGTACTTAGCGTATTTATTTGAGGAATACACACAGGACATACATATATATATTTGGTATGAAAGCAATTCGAATTCCATGTATCAACCTATTCGTACTATAACCAACCAATCTAATCTCCAACCGACTGTTTCACTTTCAAACCCCCGCAACTTCCGCGCAGGTATCTCAACTTTTATAGTTTGAGAAGTAATTCATCTAACACTACATAAGTTCCAATGCAGCACTTTAGAAGCATTCGTTCGAAACAATCATTTATATTACTTTCATCCCAAACCCAAATTCATCAGAATAATCATCATTGTTTTGGCTTTGCGAAAATAAAGCACTTAATTACCAACACCATAAAGCAGAGCAACCTCACACGGAATGACTTTAACTGCAGAAATGCACAACATCATCATGAGTTTACCACTGGCAAATCGAGCGTTTATTGCCYCCTCCGCTACAACTACAACTATTTACCACTTGCCACTGTACGAGTGTACGAGTGTCATACTAGTGCGGCTTGGTCATAAGCATGGCGGTGTCTTCTTCGTCTTTCATTTGTTCGTCATCATTACCGTTATTGATACAGTGGATTTGCTGATGACACTCGGTGCTGCCGCTGTCGACGTTRACGCCGTTGCGTCGACGAGCATGTCGTGGTCGCTGTCGTTTTGGTCATTGACAAAATCAGCAACAATTCGCTAATTTCCATTCAGTCGGATGCTGTGTGTGCCGGCGCAAGGACGTTTGCCGTTGTCTCACAAGATCGAAAGAGTTTTCGCTGTGTGGCGTGTGTTTTCTATTGAAACGTTCAAAGACGTTCTTACACTTTGGCGCTTCTATTAAACGGATGTGGCGCACAATCCTTTGAAAAAGTAGAAAATTACAAAAAAGTGCAGTTATTAGCGAAGACATATAAGTATATTTGTATTTGTATGTGTATGCAKGCAGGGATATATGTGCTTGGGTGCTTTTTGGTCATCGAAAATGTAAAGCGTGCGAAGAAAGTGATTTGACAATGTGTCAAACATGAAATCGCTTTAGGCCGCTTATCATGGCATCCGCATACACCGGCAAATATGTTTTT
>NW_017536119.1:22249-23555 GCF_001853355.1 Bactrocera latifrons | reverse complement strand
AAAAAAATAAAAAACTAAAAATTGTAATACCAATACTAATTTTCTACAAATGTGGCTTCATCACAATAAATTTTAAAACTAAATAAAATGCTTGCTACTAAAGCTAATACCTACTAAAATTCGGTTATATATATAGGCGTACACTTTTAATATTACTTTAAGAGTGGATAATAACAATTAAATTTAGTTTGGTTCAACAGTGCGTATGAGTAACATTTATTTGATAATAATTTGTGGGCATATGTACATACATGTAAATTTGCACATATTTGAAAATCTAGCAAACATATCATGTGTGATATACCTAAAAATGCGCTCAAACTGTGCACTTTATATATTATAAGACACTTAAATATTATAAAATTTATGACCAACCAAAGAAAGACTCAACTATATGCGACAGAAACTACTGATAAATTGCAAAATGTCTTTCCAAGGCGGCTGTAAATTATTATATAAAAAAAATAATGCACTTAAGTCATCCAAAATGATGATAGAATTGTTGAAGAAAATGAATTTAATAGTTGCGTTCAACAATGCGTATGAGTGATATTTACAGCGTGGTATGGCATTACAATTGCATTGTCTATTTCTACTATATGTACGTTAAGATATTTTTTTCATTTAATAAAGTACTTAAAAAAATTTAAGTTAATTAGAGAATGAGAGAATAATGAGAAGCTAAATTCAAAACTTTATACGCRTTTCTGCTATTTTTGATTAATGATCTTTTTTAATGARCTACATACRTGTATACATATGTWTATGCAGGCATAAGAATGCTTATTTATGCACATTTCTTATATTTCTTAAGCAAGAAGGCAGAAGAGTGRATACGGTATATTATTTTCGGCACTGGTCACTGTGTTATGCCGCTTTCTATTTTAAGCACAGCGTCACAAAGCATGCAGAAAATAAAGCAAAAATCGCCGCCATATTGCAATTAAGAGTTCAAATTGATCTAAAAAATAATAAAAACGAAAATAATTAAATCGAATGTTTGTTCGACTCTCATGAAATTTTCAAAAATACGAATGTATATGTCCAAACATTTATTAGAATCCAGAAAAATTAATTCTATTTTTTGTGTTTCAAAATGAAAACCTTTCCATATTAAGTGTACTGGAAAATTTGCTACGCTACCGTTATTTAAAATAATGTTTGTGGTGTTTGGTTGCATGCAYTTTTGAGTTTCATTTACATCTTCTCATTCATTACGCACTTGGGACGTTTGTTATTTGTTAGTTGTTACCCTCAAATTACCGGAATGTCGTTTTAATTTGTCTAAGGAATTAGTTTGGTTGCT
>NW_017536119.1:0-18623 GCF_001853355.1 Bactrocera latifrons | reverse complement strand
TTTTACTATAACTCAGTACCGTTAGTGGAACTTTTGGTTAGATGAAAGTCGCTTGTCGTTCTGGTTTGCCTCTAGCATTGTTTATGGCGGCTATAATGCGGAATTTTAAACATCTTTCTAAACATCTAGCATGCGCATAGGCCTCTATGCGGAAGGTGTTTCTGGGACTCCTTTAACTTTGCTTATCAGTGTTASATGTTGYCTCTTCTATACTTCTGAGAAAAYTCCTTARTYCAGRCRTGCATTGTAYATSGATAGCAATAAGTGCTTCAGAATATTTTGCAATTCTTTTAAGGAAGGTTCAGTATGCAGCCACACAAAGGCTACCTCGTTTCAATTAATATAGGCGGTTACATATATTTCCTGCAGTAAGACATTGGAGTGCATTTCGCAAAATAATAATTATTAGCTTATTTTTCTATGAGTTGAAATGTTCTAAAATAACTTATTTATAACTTATGCATATGTATATGGCAACCAACAGGTTACTTATACGCCCCGTCCGACGTGTGCCTTAAACAACTAAATCTATAGTGTATTAATTTTCTTGCCAAACGAGTGAATACATGACTTTTAGCYGGCATATTATTTAGGTAAATACTATTTGAGGGTGATTCGGCAGTTTTACAAAACATTTTTTTATATTATTCCACGATCTTCGACCTGCAAGGCGTTTGAAGGAAGGACTTATTTATACTCTCCATGGAGTTAATTTGGCAAAAAATAATATTTTTGCAAAAAATTTTCAGAAAATGTCCTAAGTGTTTAATAACACCCTTTCGGCTTATAACTTATTTGTGAGAGTTTTTTGAAGGTATATCAAAATTTTGGAAAAACTATTAGCTGTACGGAATTAAATCATTTATAGAGAGTATAAAACGTGATGTGCCGCTTCGAGGTTGTCAATTGCCTGCACTGAGTTTATATTATTACCGGCATGACCAGCTTACTGAGAGCAAAGTTCATCAAAAGCCCGGGAATCTCGCATTATCTCTCCTACACCGTATTTTACAGCTAATTCTCGTTTGGATTTTACTAACTTTTTGATCGGGGTATTAAAACTTGGCATTACGCCTTCTTTAAACGCCCGTAAACCACCAAAATATATATATATATATATATATATATTATGTAACAATAATGGCATATTGCTAAGTTTCGAGGTTTACCTTTCTGCGTCTGAAAGTAGCATCCGATAAGCATATGTAGCACATTAAGCTATTTTCGCCAAAAATTTACGATTTAGTTGCAATGGCCATATGTGTTTCAATGCTTAAAAGATTTAGGCAATCGTTGTCTTATTTTATTTTTATCTTTATTTTTTTTTAAAAAAAAAAAAAAAAATGCAATTAAAATGAAAATTGTGAAACTCATTGAGGCTAGGCTTATTTTCTAATTTAGACAAGCAATAATTTTCAATTACGTTAACTTTAGTTACTAACACATACATATATAACGTCACTTAAAATGCAAAATAACGTAACTGCACTTTTCATAAGTTTACAGGYGAAGGAAAAACAATTTAATGAAGCCTTATATTGACAGAGAATTTGGGTTTTGATTATAAAATGCTTATCTATMGGTTATATATTAGTTATCCGTGAGCAAAAACTTAAAATTTTACAATATTAAATACATATTATATAAGTAGTGAATAGTAAGTGATAAAAAACTCATATTCTATTTTTTTGACGATACTTTGTTTATCATTTCAGGTGACGATTTTWATAATAGTAAAAGCATTAAAGCTTGTGTACTTGTAGAATTAGGCTCGAGATCATGAATGTTTTTTACGTGCCTTAATGCTTTTAAATTTCTTTGGCTTCATGTAAATATCAGATAAGACCCCCGCATTTTTACAATGTCTCACATATTTACATGCTGTAAGTACACGCATACATATGTACAAACATATATGTATGTATTTCTCAGTAGCTTTGTTCATTTTCAATGGCTTCATGATGTTCTTTGCTTATTTTGCATGCATTTAAGTGTCCAAACATTAGTCCCATCACTTAACGCATATCACGACAAAGAATGTAGCAAAGAGTCGTCGGCTTGTAATGTGCAAAAAATTCGAAAACAAAAAGTAAGTGTAGTTGTATAAAGAAAATTGCGCTTATATGTAAATGTTCATATATTTCACCATAGATGTGAGTGTAAGAAAGTACTAATATTTAATGATGGTGCTGAAAAAGTCATTGTGGAGTCTCTAAAAATTCTTACAAGTAGACACTAACACACATKTTATAAATATATGAATATGTATGTATCAATGTAGCATATATAAATTAATATGTGTATGTCTTTGTCAGCACACAATCCGTCCTATCCAAGCTGTGAAACTGATGGTCTGTAGACAATTGAGATTTGAGTGAAGTTATTAGGAAATTAGTGTAATAGAGAGTAAAGAAGTGAGCACCAAAATATAGCTGCAATCGTATATGTATACATATAAATATTTATACAATTTTAAAATACAAGTATTAACAATTAAGAAAGGGCTAAGTTAGTGAGTAACCGAACATTTCATAATCTTGCGACTTGCCAGAAGCAAAGCCAGGGAAATAACTTTAGGTGTATACGATTTGCAAGCTATATGGGGGTCCAGGGCAGGTAACTCACACATTTGTCGATATATGTGACTTATGCGACATAAAATCAACGCTATGTGCGAACATCTATAAATTKTTTATATGGAGGCTAAGAAATGATCGTTCCAATTTAGCCCCATTTTTTACATACTGGCATACTATTATTAGAAAGGATTCCCCTCTCTCAAAGTCTATAATATATCTCACAGATTGACCGATATGTTCGATAAAAAGTTCGCAACTCGAACTTGGTTCCACATATTCGGTATCTGGGGACTCGAAGAGTTTTGGTCTATGCGGGCAAAGTTTTATCCTGTTACGTTCATTGATGCTTGATTTGCACACCGGAAAGTGAAATAATCAGAGAGACTTTAAAATTAGGTTATATGGAAAGTAAGCATGGTATCGCACCGTAACATTGAAATGTTAGAATTATGCTATATACTGAATTTGATSGTCATCGGTTCTGAGATATGGCTTGTCACAGAAATATGGGCGGGGCCACGTCTATCGTATTTTTATAGGAATTWGGTTTTTATAGCTTTAGTAGTACAAGAGATATGTGCATTAAATCTTTTAGAGGAACACGCCCATTTTTTAAATATTTTTAGACCATAGGTGCCTCTTTCCACTGTTATTCCCTGTGTAAAATAACTGTTTCATAACTTAATTCAGTGCTTAGCTAGCGCACTATTTAGATTTTTATAACGKTTTGTGGGCTGGCAGTGGTCCGTTACGCCCATTTACGAAGCGGTGCGATGATGAAAGAGCATTTTTCGTGCGGYAAATGAGTCTTTTTTGCGCTACAACTGCTTTGCTCTTTTTCAAACACTGAAATAGAGCAGACTTCGGTGTTTGAACTGTTCTTTGGCTTTTGCTGTGTATTTGTGGATTTATGCTTCGTCGGTGGTTATGAAACGATGCTGAAACTCTTTCGGATTAACAACAGCGTGGCAGCCGTTGCTTCTTTTCGCTATTTGGCGCCAATTTGAAATACCAAGTGCAGCCAGGTCCTTGATCGAAAAACATTCGGCGAGTGTTAGTATTAATAAACAAGACAAACGTGAATGTTGTTCCATTAGTGAATTACACATAACGAGATGGAGCTCATTTGTGAGACCCATTTAATTACAGTACGTTTCATATCTTAGAACTAGATTAAAACCAAATCAAACTTTAAAAGCTAAGTCATGTTTTCGGTTCAATTCTACTTAAGCAGTCCATTTTTAATGATAGTTAGGTTTATATTATATGGATGGAAGGTTGAGGGATCGGTATCAGTATGAAATTTTCGAGAATCCGTTTTTTTTGTTGCATTATCGGATAGTATACACTAAAATAAACATTCTCTCAAATTCTGAAATCAAAATTCAAATTATTACGGAGCACTGCAACTCCAATCTTTATACGCGTTTTTCTCAGAATGGTGTTCTGCAAAACGGGTTCCACTCTCAAAGGAAGAGTTTTGAAGATATCTAATTTYAATTTGGACAACACATTTTTTACGTCAATACTTTTTTCGAATTTTTCTTCGGCAAATTTCGATATTTTATCTTCAAACCGATGCCGTTTTGCGAAATTTCAAAAAAAAAAAAAAACAAAACCATAAAGGTTCGATAGCGCGATACCGACTTTCCTACAGATTTATAATCTTTTTGAAATTTTTGGCTTAGCCCAAAATGACGGCCGAAATCGTAGACATCGTACACGACTTTTTTTCTACCTGTCATTTCACCCATTTATTTATTGAATATCTATGTTTGATAGAGACAATGTTTATTATYTAGAAGAGTGGCTCAGCAAGGTCACCACGCAAAGTGATGTGAAAAAAAACTCTACTCCAAGTATTTATCTTATCTGGTTCACTTAAAAAATTATATTTTTCCAACTTAAACATATAATTTTTTTACCTTGATTCATTACTAAATAAGTGAGCTCTTGTATTAAGGTGCAAACATTTTTTTCGGATTTTGAAGCTTTAACCTAGCTCATTATTAAAAAAGAAAAATAGTAAAAAGAAAGATTGAGCATTAGTATTATCCTAATTATTAAAGTAAAAAAGAAACTCCCTTATTTGAAAAGTATTTTAGACAAAAATTTGAAAAATTCTAATATAGAGTTAAAAGAACAAACTTATATCTATATACATCCATTTACATATACCTGCTTTTCCAATAGGTAGGATATGATTTCTAAGAGACGTTTCCGCCATTTTTAAGTTGTCTTGATTTGTAATATTTTTTTCATTGAATTCTGTAATGTTTAAAATTTCACCATGGAAAGATACAAGTATACACAAGAACAACGTTTATAAATTATTCCATTTTATTATCAAAATGATCGTTCTCCAATTGCAACTTTTAGTGCGYTTTTGCCATTTTATGGTCGTARTWATCGTCCATCTGTGGGCGTTATTTGGTGAATTGTTGAAAATTTCAAGCGTAAATTTTCCTTACATAATAYTMAAGTGCCAATAAGATGAMGAACCGCTCGAAGTAATGAAAATATTTCTGCCGTTCAGGCAAGTCTTGCTGCAGACAGCAATTTATCAATTTCAAGGTGTTTTCTAGAATTGGGACTGTCTCATACCGCAACCTGGCGGAGTTTGAGAAAGGATTTGCGCTTGTATCCGTATAATATTGTTCTCTCACAAGAATTGAAGCCATTGGACCACCGTAAACGTCAAGAACTAGCTGATATTGCCTTGAAACAACTTGCAAGAGATAACCATTCTTTTAAGAAAATTATCTTCACTGATTAAGCTCACTTTCATCTGAGTGGTTTATTATTATTTCATTTTATTTACAATCTGTCGTGTGACAATAAGCAAATGTTATTATATCTAGGATTCACTTTGATGCTAAAATTGCAAATTGTCCCTTAAATACATAAAAGCATTTGAAATATAAGATTTGTACTATATATTACAATTCACTTAATTTAGTATTATATACACTTTACAATTTAATTAATTCAGTTAAACTTAAGATCTAAATAGTAAGTCTAAGGGATGTAGCCTTTGCAGTCGGCGAGTATCTTCACTGTTGTCCAGTAGGTTAATGGCATGTATGTTGGGATGGCAGCTTAGGCGATTAAGATATCTGGAACTGAGTTTCTGAATCTCACTCTTCACCATATTTATTTCAAGATCTTTGTGCAAGTTAATATTTTTGATGTATCATGGAGCGTTTGCAATCAACCTGAGTGTTTTCGACTGATATCTTTGAATTAGTTCTACGTTCGATTTACTTGCAGTTCCCCAGATTTGTATTCCATATACCCAAATCGCTTTTAAAATGCTTTTATATAGGATCACCATATTTTTGAGACTAAGTTTCGATTTGGGACCCAGTAACCAATACATTTTTCTCGTCTTGATTTTTAACTGATCTCGTTTAATTTTTATATAATATGTTRCTGCCRTGTTGGTCTTYTGTCCRAGTGCATCCCGAGGTACTTAGTGCTAGTGCATTYTGGAATAATTGTTTGGTTGAGATTGACGCTGGGGCAATCTCCTGCTTTCATGGTGAAGGTAACATGCGCTGATTTTCTTTCATTTACCATAACGTTCCAATTTCGAAACGCAGTTGAATGCGTTCAGTTTCAGACGCTTCGTTTGCAGAGTAAGCAGATGCAAGAATGGCGGTGTCGTCCGCGTATGTGGCAACAGTTATATTTTCGTCGTTTATTATTRGCATATCGGCAGTGAAAATCGTGTACAACGTTGACTTCKTATATGTCGGAAGTGTCATCATTAATTCTAGCGTAAAAATGTCTGCAATCTAGGTATGACCGAAGCAATAGGTAGAATGGAGCTGGTAGTTTCATTTTTATTTTAAATAACAACACCTCATGACAAACTCTATCGAAGGCTTGTTGAWTGTCTAAGAAAACTGCCGAACAATACTGTTTCTCTTCGAGACATTTTAGTATGGTTTTTACGATTCTGTGGCTCTGTTCAGGGGTTCCATGTAGTTGCCTGAATCCAAATTGATGGTCTGGGATAACGAATAAGGAATCAAAAACTGTCAGCAATCGACGAAGAAATAATCGGTCCGTATTACTTTCGAAATGAAGATGAATGTTGTTATACTCAGAAATTATGAATTTTCTTAATAGTTTGTCTGTTTTGTGTGTTTTAATCGTATTACTCTTATTGGAAAACCCTGTACATATGTACCTATTTATATGAACTGTGAACGAACTTACGCAGCACCGTAAAATGTCGAATGCTATAAAAACAAAAGCGAGTGATAATATAAAAAGAGCTAAGTGAAAAACCAACTGCCAACCAAAACGTCGGTCACTTTGTCTAATGGAGATTTCATAGAGTTTGATGATGTTTATGCTGATAATGATGGATTATTTGTGAAGCTTTTATAGACGCTGACGATATGCAGTATAAAGTAATATTTACATTGTTGTGTGATAAAAATATATAAGTGTGTGTATGCATATAAATGAAGTAAACCTTTGCAGTGTTGACGTGTGTAAAAAAAAAAATGGGTTCCCAGTGTAAATAGATTTTGCAAAAACGGCAAACAAACAACTCCGATTAACATGTCGCTGAAGTTGTTGTTAATGTTGTTTGTGATGATAGTTATTGCCACTGAAGAAGAAGCAGCAACAGCATTATCAACGTATGCTACTATGCGCACAAACAAGAACAGCAAATTTAACAGTACAACAACAATGTGTTTGATTAATCGTTAAACGACGCGGAAGCGCTTTGTTTAGTGATTGTTGTCACGTGACTGAATAACATTTAAAACGGTTAACGGTTAAAGGAAAGACGCGCACAAAGCATTGCTGCAACGCTTTAACATTTAAAAGTGTTTATTTTGTTGAAGCATTTTTTATGCTGGCTTAAGCGCTTAAGCTTGTTAAAATGTGAATGCCAAGTGAAGACGGGTATCGAGGTGCGGAGAAAATTAAGGATTTTCAATTCACAACAAATGAACTGTTAAACAACGGCACTCGCTTGTCATAAATAAAATCAGCTGGTTTAACTTTGAAAGCATGGTTTATGGACGCAGCATCGCAATCGGTGGCTGTCTGCTGCTTTTGGTCATTACACTTTCGGCAATAATATTCTATTTAAGTTTAGGTGAGTATTTAACGCTATTAAATGTAATTTACGAGTACGCAATTTATTAGCTAAATAATTTAAAAAAAAAAAAATTGTGCACATAATGAGCGTAGATTTCAGGTTGATAATGAGAGGGTAAATTGTGATAAATTACTGTAAGTAGCTACTATATAATACAATATTTCCTAATTTATTWTATTTAATTTAAGATTTTGCTAATTAAGACCACTAAATGCGCTAATCAGTGTAAATAAAATTTACTCAGGTAAAATTTTGACAGAAAGTTGTAGAGCCTTTTGACAATGTGATCTAAATAATTAATTTGAAGCGCTGCTGACTTCTTCTTTTGAAGTATAAAGACAGTTAATTTAGACTTCATTGTTTTTTTTAGGGAAAATACTTAAAAGCTAAATGTTAAGAGATACATTACTTATATCTCTTACTACTTGCGTAGAAAGCCTACTCATTAACGCACCGTCTAAGCCTCAGTTTATGAGACTTTGCAATTTTGGAGATTTCATTAACAACTGAATTCACGCCTAGATCACGGTACAGGTTAATAGATCCAACGTACCAAGGACCAATAACTAGAGTCCTTAGTACCTTACTTTGAAAGCGCTGAATGCTGGCAATACAGCTTTGACTTGAGCAACCCTATAGTAGGCCGAAACTGGCTTTAGAACTTGATTGCATACAAACAGCTTGTTTTGGATTGTTAGAGTGGATTACCTGTCAACAAGGTGGTAAAGTTTAGCAAACTTTAGTTTAGTTTCAGGCTTCGTTGTTGTAGTTCTATCAGTGGTTCTATTCTCATTTATTATATCCTTGCTTCATTTTGCTACAGGGTATACTAATTTTATTCACCTGCTTGTTGTATGTATAACCGAAAACTAAGCGAGATAGATATAGGGTTATATATATACAAATGATCACAATGACAAAACGAGTTGAAATCCGCGTACTTGTCTGTCTGTCCGTCTGTCCGTCAGTCCAAGCTGTGATTGGAAAAAAATTGAGATATCTTGAAGAAATTTGGTACACATATTCCTTGGTAACATAACTACGAGTTCGTTGACGGGCGTAATCYGACCTCTGCCACCCCTACAAAACCCCATTAACCGAAAACCTGTTAAGGGCTATAACTAGACATTAAATTAGAACATAAAACTGTAATTTGGCACAGGGTATCGCATTAGCAAGAGGCGTTTGTGAGCTAAAAATTAGGCGGAGACCCGCTCTATAATAAGTTTGATATACATATCTCCTAAGCCACTAAAGCTTCAAGAACCAAATTCGCCCAGCGCAAATATTATTAGAACTCCTACCGACAGTGCGTAATTGAATGAAATTGGATGATAACTATGCTCACTCCCCATCTAACAGTACTGTCGAAAACTATAGAAAGCCCGCCAAAGACATTAAATTTTAATCCCGAGATGGCATCAGCCTTTAATGAAGCCTCAATCAAAATTGGACGATAGGCGTAGCACTGCCCAATTTTAAGTGAAGTAACATATCTCTCCGCTTGACAGATTTCAACAAAATTTGGTATGTGACATTTCTTTGACATTTATGTTACAGTGCGTAAATGAGCGAAAGTGGACTACAGCCACGCCTACTTTCAATATAACATGAAACCTTCACTTTMCAATATACACAAAGTCATTATATAACGGAATACAATTTTGCAGTAGTATTTCCTTTAAAGTGTGGCACCTTATTAAACCGGATGTCTGTCTGCCCGTCCGTCCGTGCAAGCTGCAACTTGAGTAAAAATTGAGATATCATGATAAAATTTGGTACACGCATTTCTTGGCTTCATACGAAGGTTAAGTTCGAAGATGGGCAAAATGGGCCCACTGCCACGCCTACAAATTGGCGGAAACCGAAAACTTTTAAAGTTTCATAACTAAGCCATAAATAAAGATATTAAACTGAAATTTGGACAAAGGATCGCATTAGGGAGGGACATATTTGGACGTAATTTTTTTGGAAAAGTGGCTTTTTTTAAAAATTGAAAATGGGCGCGGCGTCGCCCACTTATGGACCAAAACCATATCTCAGGAAGTACTCAACCGATTTCAATGAAATTCAGTATATAATATTTTCTTAACACCCTGATGACATGTACCAAATATGGTAATCGGTTCACAACCACGCCTGAAATCTCGATTATCACTTTATCATGCGAGAGTATAAAATGTTCGGTGACACCCGAACTTAGCCCTTCCTTACTTGTTTTTCTTAGTGTATATATATTTAAGAATACACACACAAAATTTCATATCGTTCGGTGACCAACATTACTCGAAAACGGCTAAACCGATTGATCTCAAGTTTTGACATGAGCTYCTTATATATTATATATTTTTTAGTAATTAATAAACAATTTTTTTAATCAATACATTTCGTTTTTAAAGAAAGATATCATAGTACGTGTAAGAATTTTTAGATCAATAAATTTAAAAGTTTTCTCAATTCTGGAAAAATCACATTTTTTGCCTTCTAACTAATACAACCTCCAAAAGCTTTCATRAAACATTTATACAAATACCTACTTTTATTCCAACCGACTTGAAAATTAAAAAAACTATCCTGAGATATCACGCAGTCATAAAAAGTAAAAAAACACCCTTAACTGTATATTGATTTCAAAAAAATTTTTTTAACGTCATATTTTTTAATTTTCTAGTAGATACATTGATATTTAGTGCCGTTCATAAAAATAAGTCTCATATCATAAATTTCTCATATTTTACGGTAAATTTAATATCTTTATCAATAATCATAATTGCATAAGTATCCCAACAGATACAATGGTTRTACGGATATCACTTGTAATTTGCGGAGCTTTTCACTAACGCTTTGGTAATTTTTCTTGCTCCTATGCAAATACATTGAGCCCATTTCATGACGCAAATAAAAAGCAACGCTTATTATAAGTATCCATGTATATGTATGTGTATATATAGCATATATATAATATAACATCTTACATATCACATATGTTAATACATTAAGGAGCACTTACCACAATAAAATTACCGGATTTAACAGTAAAAATTAAAAAAATATATACATATATATATGTTAATGTAATCATTAATAATCAAGACATATCTTTTATTCATTATTTTAGTGATTATCTACTTTATTCTTGCATAGTTAAGTAATCTTACCAAGAACCTATCTTACGACACTTTCAACAAATACTACCATGAGATAAAAATAGGGAGACTTTATTCATAATTTTAAAATTCTCAATTTATTCTGAAAAATCTATGTCATCCCCCTCTAAGTAGTACGCCTTGACCCCAATATACTTGTGTCAATGGTTTTTTCAATTCCTTGATCAGTTGTTAAGGTCAATTTTCAATAGTATTCAATTCGCGTAGCAATTCAACTTCTGTCTTCAACTGACTCAAAACGGTTTCAACAGGGAGGTCGTTTGAGTTTGCTGAATAACCAGAAGTCAACACGAAGCTAAAGCAGGCGAATACGGAGGCTGTCGCACGATGTTGGTTGAAAATTTGGCGAAAAATCCACGAAGAATCAATGCAGTATGCGACGGTGCATTATCGTGGTGCAAAAAAAAAAAAAAGAGTTGTTGGCCAATAATTCCGGCATCTTTTTACGAATAGCTCCGCGTAAATAGTATTTTTTGTTAAGGGTTGGCCGGTCGGAAGGAATTCTAAGTGCACCCTACGTCGATAGTCGTAGAAATGCTTTAAAATATTTTTTTCGGCTTCTACTCACTTTTGCTACCGTATTCGACAGATTGATCGTCTATTTCCGGGTCGTAAGCATTTATTCAACACTCATCGCCAGTAATAAKACGTTTCATGACAACCTAATAGTCGGAAAGCATTATTTCACAGATGTTAACGCGACGTTGTTTTTCGAAAGAATTTAGTGATTTTAGAGGTAATCATGCTTTCAGTTTTCCTAGCTCCAATGATCTTTTAAAATTGTTTTCACTATTCCTTCTGATATACGAACGATGCCAGTAAGAACTCTGACTGYTAATCGTCGATTCTCAAGCACCTTTAGTTTATTGACTTGTTGATGGACATCCTGGACGTTGGCCGTCGTCAACGCGTTCTCAACCCCCTTTGAATAAATTGYACCAATCAAAAACACTTGCTCGCAACAAACAATTATCACTGAAGTCCTTTCCCAACATTCTAAATATTTCCGCGACGCCGTATTTGAATAGCTCGGTCGGCAATTCCTCAGCCCTCAGCACTGTGTTGTTCTTGAAACGGGTAATTGCTATTCGAACTTCTTTATGGCTGGGCAATGCAACGTCCGACCCATCGCCATCGATTGKGGAATCGGACTGTCCATGTCCTGGTGCTATGCTTTCACTGCCATTCAGCAGGTTGGAAGTGTTCCCTGCATAATTTCAGTATGCTCTGGGTATCAGTCACTAGCTCCCCTCATTATGTATTGAGTAGATTTAACCATGCCCCTCTGTCGGTAAAAAAAAAAAATGCACACGTTCTTTTTTACCCAAGAAACTGTCATTGTCGGCGCTTTTTTGAAACAAAAGGTGATGCAAGTGTATATGTGATTTCCCCTATTCTTCTCCCTCAACATAATGGTTGAGGTTTAGGAAGCCTGTTTTAAAGATTTCCTTTCTTAGTTCATGGCCACCCTAGTACACATGCTTCCACTTTTTAGCAAACTTTATAGCCGCAATAGCACATAAAAATGCTATTCAATATTTCAATTGGCAAATGAAAGAAAAAAATATTGCAAAACTCACGCAAATTTAATGCCCAATCAATATCATTGCTGTTGCATGTTTATTGTCGACTCGACACCTTGGCATAACTTGCGTCAGAGCGAAATTGAATTTTATTTCCTAAGATATCTCGGAACCTTGCCCATTGCATATCAATACTCATTGACCATTGACCATTGTCAATAGTGTCAGTTGTCTACTTAGTCTATTTTGCTATTTATAATGCAATTGACGGGGGTGTGAGCGTCACCTATTGGCCTTTGACAYACAGCACACTAACTAAACTGAACTTGTCTATTTATCAAATCGCCTTTATTTTCTGTTTTTTTTTTGTCATGGTTTCAGTGAAAGTTTGCTGCTGCCTCTTCTTTTTCACAATTTTTGTTTTTTCGTTAAACGTTCTTCTTTTTTTTTGTTTTTTTTTACGGCAGTATCCTTGTAATTCAGCCATTGTCCGGTGTGAAATATATGGTGTGCACGCATCGTTCTTTTCCTCCCAAGGGCCACGCGCTSAAATTAACCTATTTATGGCAATAGGCAATGCGCTATTCGGATTCTGGCGCACGTTTGCCGTTAATGCCCTTTTCGATTTGTTCACGACCCGCTGTCACTCATACCTTTACTTATTTTTATCTGACTCTTTACAACATATTCTAGTGAATTTGTATGTGAAGAAGCATCTTTTTAGGCGCTCTGGCTTATTGTCTTCGTAAATGTAACTGCATACGAGTACATATGTGYGTATATGTMTATAGTATATGCATTCGCACAAATTGATAATTGTTAATGTGCGTACATATGYTGTTGTTTCTGCTTTTTCGCTGCCTGCTGTAACCACTTAATAAAGTTACAAGTATTAATTGCTTCTTTGTTATTCTTGTCGTATTTTTACACCCCAAATGACGTTTGTATTGTTCATTTCGACCGGTAGTCGCATTTCTATATACCGTTAAGCCATTCGCTTCAATGGTGCCTACAAGCGTTGCGTTTAAGATTAAATTGTTGCAATTGCGAGCAAAATGGCTTACGAAGAATTGGCCAACACGATGTTATACATTGATAAGGAGTAAATTTCTRTCACGTTTATTATGCCAAAGTGGGATCTCATGTGTATGTACTCTCGTATATAAATGATTTGTGGATTAAGTGACTGTCTCTCGTTTGGTTTGCAGAGATTTAAAACGAGTATATTAGAGAGTGTGAATCGAGAAGAGCATTTGATAATTAATAGTGCATATAAAAACCAAGAAAAAGCCTTAACTGTTATAATAYCCTTCAMAAATACAAAAGATGCTTTGCAMGAACTAGATTTTGTTCGGTTCGTTCCATGCCAAATTTAATAAAGATATCGCGTTAAATTAAAAAAGCTTCCATGCAAACACTTGTTCCCGACCGTTCAGTTTGTATGATATCTATATGCTACAGTAATTCAATCTGAAGATTTTCTTCGGAGATTGCATCATTGCTTCAGAAAATAGCTCCTGCAATATTTCGTGAAAATATTCCCTCAAATGAAGAGGTTTTCAATATAAGCGTTTGGCAGCCATAATTCTGGCCTTTTTGTACGAATACCTTCACGTAAACGACGCACTAGATTCAAATAGTACTCACTGTTGACATTTTGGCCGGTGGGAAAGAATTCGGAGTGCACCACACCTCTATAATCGAAGAAAACTGTGAACATAACCTTGATTTTTGATCTGCTTTGTCTATCTTATAGTGCTCCGATATCGACTGTTCCAACATATGAGCAACTCTTTGTCGAGAAAGGCACGGATGACAATTTTTAGATCGACATTTCAAAAACTGTGAGACTAGTTCGTATATGCACTAATGGACGGACAGATTGACGTAAAGACAGATGGATTAAACTAAATCGACTTAGCTTTTTTGGTTTAGACAAACTGATCAATACTAGGTCAACTAGTATTGGACTGCCATTTATAAAAAAACAAAGTTTTTGTTACGGAGCACATTTTCGACTTCATCCATGTACTCGGATATCCAAAAATGTCGCATTTAAGGATAGGAAAAAACTRAAACGATAAAGTGAATTATTTTTTAGATGAAAAATGTCAATTCTAGACTGAAGTCAAAAGACTTGAATATTTTACAAGAAGCATGTCGAATAAAGATTATAATTATTTACTCCCGGTATAATGCCACCAATCATTGAGTTCTTAGGGGCTCAACTGGCAGTAGCAAACGCTACAWGGTCTTACCAGAGACTTTAACCTGGTACCCCGAGAAGCAGTTAGCTCTTGGAGTTTACTCCGAACTGCGCATTGGGTTTGGTCCTTTGTTTAAACCTAAAGGCAAAGTACGTCAGAGATTTTAGATCGACCTCGTACCCGACCAAGGCGGCCAAGGTGTCCCTATCCACCTGAACCAATTGGAACCAAAATATACATGCAATATGTATTTATACTTTGAGACGCTGATCAACACATTGTATTGATCTATATGTTTCAAAGAAAGCACCGTGAGATTAGGCCATCGCCTGCAGGTACTCACGTAAATCGCAACAATTGTTGTCAACAGTGTAGTGTCTACTTGCCGATAATGCAACAAAAAACATCGATTTCTCTAAAATTTATTTGCCCGAAAATATTCTATTTAAAGTCATCAATAAATATTTGTTTTAAATTATGTAAAAATGTAGTTTTATTTTTCTCAGTCCGGATCAAATTTGATCAGCTGGTATATCTCTCGCTTAATTAATAATCATACCGAAGCCACTAAAAATACAAGTAACGGATATTCATTTAAAAGCGATTCTATTATTAACAACTCGTCAATTCAATTAGACTTCAATTTCGCTCTTTCTCGCAAGCCAATTGATATTCGATGTCTTAATTTAGTACAAAGCACGAAACATAAAAGAAAATATTCGCATTTTCAACAATTCATAACGCCAATTGGTGTTTATGATTATTATTGTTATTATGACTCTGTTATGTGGCAAATAAGTCGTTTATAAAATCAATTCAAAGCAATATTCAGAGCAATATGGAAATCTTCGACTATAACAATCACCGAATAGTTAAAGTTTAGTAAATTTCTTGAAAGTGATGGAAACGGCATACCATGATATTGCTTTTAACATAGTTTGTAATAGCTTCGTTTATAATTTAGGGTTGTACGTAAAAACTCATCTTTTTGACCGTCTGTGCTTTGCGTTGCTAATAATATAGCAACAAATATTGGTAGTCAAAAAAGTCTTTTCGTATATTGTCAGTTTACAGGTACTATGCAGTATCAGTTCGTGTAGCACAACAAGGTTCGGTTCGCTCGCTTCTGTTYTGTAAATTTCGATGTGAAGTATGCACCTCGCTCTGGTCGATCTATTGYTGAAAAAGTCAATAAAATTATGGAAAAAATTGATCAGGACCGAGACCGAACCGGATATAAGCAGCCATGACGTCGCTAAGTAACTTAATACTCATCATCAAAAGGTTTTAAAAAAAAGCTGGCTACAAAAAGAAGCTCGACGTTTTGGTACCACATGAATTGTCTGTGAAAAAGTTTAATGAAAAGAAAAGAAATCGAACTATTTCCGAAGCGCATGGTAACAGAAGACGAAAAGTGGATCAAATTTTGACCGAGAACCAAACAAGTCTTACACTAATGRAATAATGTCTCTAGCGGAAGAATGGCAAAAAGTAGTCGTTCACAATGGTACATATTTGGTTCATTCAAGTTCATTAGAAATGAAAAAAAATATAAGTTGATTAGAAATACGAAAAGACTTTTTCAACTGCCATATATATAAATAAATTAATACGTGAATGATTTATCCTTAATAAATTATTATCAGACATAGTGGGTAGTAGTTAAAAAGCTCTACTGTTATACGCTAAACATTCGAAGATATTTTACATAAATTTTAATTTCCTTAATTTTTAAAGACACTCTCTAAATTTTTCACTTTTTTACTTTCATACATTTATCCTTAGTACCACCCGAAAGCATATTCGCTCTCGCGAATCAAGACATAACTATTTATGTAATCCTTTTCGTACATTACTACATGGCTGACATTTACCGTGAACAGCAGAAGAAAGCAGCCGCGCAATTTAACCAAAATCTTCGATATGTGTTTAATGCAAATGATTGTCCTCATGCCTCGTATGCGTGTGCCGGTGAATGTTTGAGTCAATACAATAAAACCGACTGTACATATGTTCCATAACGAGCCGATATRCTCTATGCGACTGAACCTTTATATCCAATGTAGATATCAAATAATTGTTAATGTCTTCAATATTGTAGTAATGCCACAAGATACGCATCTACATATGGCTGTGCACAAATTAGAAGCTCCTTATATTACAGCATGTGTAGCCACAGACATACATATGTATAAGTATACTTTTTATATTATATGTTTATCAATTTTGGTTTGTTTTGGCTTGAGACAAATAGGCTGGTAAGATAGGTTAAGTGAGTTGGCCAATCCCAGAGCATTGCAGGGGAAAATAGGCTGGTAAATCGATTGTAAACTTTTATGTGTCAAATTAAAGCGCTTTTTCACAGTGAAGTGACAGAAGACAGCTAAGAAAACTAAGTACATATGGGTGCATTAACATTTATGTGCAGTTAGCAAATTATCCACGTGACTTTAGTTACTTTGTTTATTGAAATAATTGTGGTTTGTATAGCAGTTATGGCAAACATTTTGTAAAATTACTTTCTGGAATTAGAAACTTAACAATAAGATTATATGCTGAGTAAATACTATATGTATTGTGTGCCATAGTGTTAAACGTCAACTCTCCTTTCTATAGCCGAGTTTACAACAGCGCGMCAGTTCTTCTTTTTCGCTGTTTGGCRCCAATTGAAGATTCCAAGTGTAACTAGGTCCGTCTCCAMCTGGTCTTTCCAACAGAGTAGAGGTCTTCGTCTTCCTYTTCTTCCCTCGGCAATATCAGAGCATGAGTTAGCCATCGTACCCGCTGTCTCTTAATTCGCTGAACTATGTCAATGTCATCGTATATCTCGTATRGCTCATCGTTYCGTCGATAGCRGTATTCGCCGTTGCCAATGCGCAAAGAAACATATATCTTCCGCAGAACCTTTGTCTCGAAAACTCGTAACGTCGATCCATTAGATGTAGTTATCGTCCATGCCTCTGCACCGTATGGCAGGACGGGGATGATGAGTGACTTGTAGAGTTTGATCTTTGTTCGTGGATAGTGRACTTTACCTCTCAATTGTCTCCTCAGTCCTAAGTAGCACCTGTTGGTAATCGTTATTCTGCGTTGGATTTCAAAGTTGACGTTGTCGGTGGTGTTAATACTGGTTCCGAGATATAAGAAATTGTATAAGACTTCGAAGTTATGTCTGTCAATAGTGATTTAGGAGCCAAGTCGCGAATGTGACGATGGTTTGTTTGCTGACAGCTTTCCCTTTTTTCGTTGGCAGRCCCATTTGCTACGCCTTCTCATCCAGCCTGGGGAAAGCAGGACTAACACAGTTGTTGAGGCCAATGATATTAATATCTTAGCTGTACACTTTTAATGAAGATTGTACCTTGTCTATTCAGCATAGGTCGCATGATAGGGAGTCGCCTTTTTTGAAACCTCTTTTGAATCCTGTGTGTCGAWCGTTTTTTCCAAGATTTGGCTTATGGTGAATATCTAGTCAGYTGTTGATTTTCCAGACCTAAACTCAAACTGATAAGGTGCAATTAGTTTTTGGACGATAGGCTTTAATCTTTGACACAGTACGTCGTTAGAACCTTATGTGCGATGTTGATTAAGCTTATCTCACTGTAGTTGGCACAGATTGTGGATATACTTTTTTGTGAATTTAGCAGATTACATTTAAATTACAATCGTCAGGCATACTTCCGTCCGACCTTATTCTGTAAAGAGGCATAATCATGATCCTTATCCGTATTCAAAGTATACGTACATATCGTTRCCGTATTTGAATTGCTCGATCACCGCTTTGTTGTTCTTCAGATGAGTAATTGCTATTCGTATTTCTTCTTGGTCGGGCAATGGAAAGTCTGCTCCATCTCTTGTTGTTATACTTTTGCTGCCCTTCAGCAGCTTTGAGAAATGTTGCCTCCATAATTTCARTATACTCTGCATATCAGTGACTAGATCACCTCTGGCGGTTTTACAAAAGTATGCGCCAGTCTTGAAACCGTTTGTTAGTCGCCGCAGCTTTTCATAGAATTTTCGAG
>NW_017536118.1:0-1542 GCF_001853355.1 Bactrocera latifrons | reverse complement strand
AATGTCTTTGAGAAGTTGTAAACGAGGAGCCGAGCCGTTTTGCTGTTTTTACGCTCGAATTTATTAAAATAAGAGAGAAAAAGTATGGTTTAAGTAAAGATTTAAAGATTTCTGAAGCATATCAAGCTTACTTCAATCTAACATACCTGTTAAAAATCAGGAAAAAAGTGGACTCCAAGTGGGTCATGTAACTCTTGCAAATGTATTATGTTTTTTTCTTATCTTTTGTAAAAACCACTAACAGGAGTAGGTCAAAATATGTTGCGTTTTATCCTAAGCTGATACCGAAAAAATAGCACCTGAAGTTAACAGTGTCGAAAATTTGGAGGGTACCAACATCTCTCAAATATTAGAAGAACTCTTTGTCCAAAGCTTTTAAAGGCGAAAATTAAAGGTGGCATCTTTGTAGGCACTGAAATAAAAAAAAAATGGATTGTGAAATTTTCTCGAAGTTTCTGAGCAATGAGGAGAAAAAGGCCTAAAACAGTTTAAAGGCAGTAAGACGACGTGATTACTGACATGATTACGAATTTCTCCATCATGGGATATAGAATTTTTAAAAATAAATTTAAAAATAACATGGAAAATTATTCGGAAGAGCAAGGAGAACGCTGCTGTTCAAGCCTGTTGCCCGGTAATAAGCTGATTTATATTATACTTATTTATTATTAAACTTAAGTCATAAGCTTTTATAACAAAAGCTAACATTTTGTAACTTTTACATTACATGGAGCGTCTACCAATAGGTGATTTTGACACCTCGTTGCGGCCAAGTTTGGTTTAGGAATTTTGTCAAATTTTGCCGGTGTGTTCAGTAAGATTTGCCATTACATCATGTCACGTTTCACTTTCGTAAAACGCTTAGAATTGTCATAAATTATTACACAAATCCTACGAAGAAATTAAAAATTCATGTTAATCAAAAACTCATTTTCTCAGATGACGCCCAATTATGGCTTAAAGGCTTCATCAATAAAAAATCTTGTTACTAATTGGGTGCGTCAAATGCTCGTTTGGTCCAGGAAGCGCAATTGCTCGACCGTTTGCTGCGGACTGTGGCATGGCGGCATAAGGGGGTCTTATTTCTTTCGAATTTTCGTTACCAGCAATAGCGAGTGTTGTCGCACGATGTTGAGTGCTAATTTTTAGTGGATTTTGATGAAATCCACGCGAACGATATTTACTTCCAGCCAGACCATGTTTCACGTATAAAGATAAACACATTACTTTCAAAGTTGGATAACTTGGTAGCCCAGTCAAATGGCCGCTAAGGTCAGAGGCTTTTGCCTCTAGTTTATTTTATTATTTTAGTATCTTCACTCAAGGGCTTATCAACGCTCAAGAAGCTCGTAGACATTATTCAGCGCAAAAATGCCAAAATTGCAGCCGAAATTGTGCACTAGTTTATTGAAAATTGTCGTATCAGATGGAGATATGTAAACAGAGAAGTTGTAACCATTTGGTCGACATTTTGTTCAAATCATAATCCACCGACTTTTAATGTTTTATTTCATTATAACTTCACGTTGTTCTTGTTGGTAT
>NW_017536117.1:0-1562 GCF_001853355.1 Bactrocera latifrons | reverse complement strand
ACATGAAGCATAAGATTTGAAAATAATAATATAAAATTCACAAAGCAGACTGCCATTATTGCTCCATTAAAGATAATTCAAAASTACTCAGTGAGAGCGACCATCGACGGAGTTATTCGATCAAGGTGGCTTGGAGCTGACTTCACATCTGCATAAATACCTCGAAATCTTTATTTTAAATGTAACGAAGTTGAGACCACTTTACATCAAAAAATAAAACTATATAGACAAAACCACTGATGGAAAGGATAAATATTTAAAAGTTTTTCTAAGAAAATATTTTTAGACCTTCCAATAGACATCACCAGAGGAAAGTCAGGCGTCATTTGTTCTACTTTTTCTAAATTAGGTAAAGAAACGAACGAATGTAACTAGTAGTGGTAGGAAGCAGGAAGAGTATGTTACCGACGAAAACATCAAAAAAGATCGCAAAATAATTTTGAATGCCTGTAAAGTAAAGTTGTTCGAGATTGCCAACATTCCAAAGATATCAACTGAACGTGTACATGATAACATTCATGAATATTTGAGTAAAGCATTCATTTTTGAACAAAAACAACGACAAGTTGATAATCCGGGGAAGTATTTGGAGATGTTCAAGAGTAATAAACACGAGTTTTGCGTCGATGTGTGACAATGTACGGAACATGGCTTYATYATTTCACTCCGTAGTCCAATCGACAGTTGTCCGAGTGGGCTGCACACGATGAACCCACGCCAAAGYTTGGGAAACGCAACAGTCGGCTGGCAAGGTTATRGCGCTTRTATTTTGGGAAGCGTATGGAATAATTTTTATGGACTACCTTGAAAAAGAAAGGCCCATCAACAGTGACTTTTACCTAGCATTATTAGACAGTTTAACGCCGTGAGAGGTCTGCAAAGATGGTGCTGTTTCACCGAGGCAATGCACGGTGTTATAAGTCAGAGAAAACGTTGGCAAAAATCTATGAGTTGGGCTTCRAATTTCTTCCACATCCACCGTATTCTCCTTATCTGACCCCCCGCGATGATTTCCTATTCACACATCTCAAAAAAATACTGACTGTGAAGAAATATTTTTCGAATGAAGAGGTGATTGCCGAAACTGAGGCACATTTTGAAGCAAAGGGCAAATCGCACAAAAAGCTGGAGGGTCGCTATAATAAATATCTCCCTTGAAGGAAARATAGCGAATATTGCAAAACAGAAGGGTTAGTTTTACTCAGTAGGCCGCAGACTTTTCAATTGACTGTCAGAGGAGGAGTAGACTTTTCTATTATGAAAATATCATTTTGAGATTGGCTTGAATTTATTTAGTATTTACAGTTCTAAAGCGTCAGCCAAGTGYCCGATTATAGTTGACTTGACAGTGGAAGATGTTCTAACTTGAAGGCTAGGCATACTGAGAGGTAATACTCTAACCATTCATCAACTTTAGGCAATTGTGTGCTTTTTTCCGATTGTACCATACCCTAATTACATTATTTGTAAACGAAATTATATTCATTATTCCCGTTCCGTTACGAGTTTTCTAGAAAAAGGTTCTGCGGAAGATATGTGGTCCTTTGCGCATTCGCATTCGA
>NW_017536116.1:0-1607 GCF_001853355.1 Bactrocera latifrons | reverse complement strand
AAAATGCGTGTTTTTCTAGCTTACAAATGTAAGTAACCGTTTAAGCAAATAAATACTGCCACACATAGAAGACAACTGAGTTCACAAAAGAATTCTGGCTCTCTAAAGATGGATGGATGCTTTCTTTGATGAGTTGATCTTAGCATTGTAGGAGCTTGATAAAGATGAATATGAAGATAAAAGGTCCTAAGGTAAGGTCTGAAAACAATCATAACCATTTCTTGTTTGTTCGAAATACCCGAAATTACTGGAATACATATATGCGGCAATTAATTTTTCGATAATCCTACAATTTTTTCAAGCAATACTTGCACTAAGATATTCTAACAGGATTCGATTATATTGATTCGTTAAATAGTTAAATAATTATAGATGTTTTAGAGCACTCACAAGTGCCATTTTTAGTGTCAATAACCCGCACGTAGAGTATACAATGTATGTATAGTTAATGTTGATCTTTCCAAATTATATTGATTGATGAAATCATGTGTTGGTCGAAAAAGATTCACTTCGGTCCGACCTTAGAATATTTACATCTAACCGGTGAGCTTTTATTAATCATAGCCGAAGTGGCCTGCTGCTTAAAACAAGTTAATGCATATAAGGCTATACAACTTTTGAAGTAGTATTCGCTAATTTGTTTCAATGTTACTTGATTTTTTGTGGAGAAAAGCTACTGCTAAAAAATGTTAAGCAATTTGAGATATCAATTAAGAGCGGAGCCTCAATCGGGAAGTTCGAAGAAATCTATATAATTTAATCTTCTATTATTTGATGATTAAACGATGAAAGGGGGATTAGTTTCTTTCTAATTGAAAAGAGATATAGCTTCTGGGSTCTTAGAAAAGAAGGCTTGTGATCTAAGGTTTATTATTGTGCCCAGAGTTCTCTTACAAAACGGTAAGTGAAAAATCGTAATGAGAGAAAAGAGGTAGGAAAAGGTAAAGTAGTTGTGCTGGAGCGCTAATTGTATTGATTGCCTATTCAATTGTGGAACCCTATATTTACTTTAAAGAACAGAACTGAAACTGTTGAACAGTAAATAAGCTTGAGAAGTGATTAGCTTCAAAAAGGTGCTTCGTCGAGCCGGTCGAGGTGGTGGAGGGTGGTGCCTGCTTTGGCTAGTTTATCTGCTTCACAGTTACCAGCGAAATGCCTATGCGATGAACTCAAGGTCTTATTTCACTATCTTCGATGAAACCCTAGAAGACGTCAGTGTATTCAAAGCCGTATGTGAATATGTATATTATATTTTACATTTAAATAATGAGCTGCTGATTTTTGCGGCCAAAATCTAAATTTTTTTCTGAGTTCGCCGCTCTATGAAACTWGATTAAAGGTTTAAAATAACACGAGTAAATAAGAGGCGACAAACTATTTCGAAAGCTCTTAATTCGTTCATATTCATAAATATTTATGTRTGTGTGTTAGGTGTTTAAAATTAAGCAATATTTATGTCGATATAGTTAAATTTTATTTTTATTTTCAATTCTGACAGATTTATACTGAAACATCATGGTCTACAATATTATTATATATTGAATACTGTGTGTTCTTTATTGTCCACACTTGCAGCCRCTGCCGCAACCACAACTGCCACTTTGAGT
>NW_017536115.1:0-1609 GCF_001853355.1 Bactrocera latifrons | reverse complement strand
CTTTTATGAAATAATAACCATTTACTTAGAAATAATTGTTCTTCTTCCTTCGTTCTGACGATATACATATGTTAAATAAAGGATGATTTATTTGGAGGTTCTCAACTTTTTCAAAGAAAAAACACAGAAATTTCTAATATTTTGTGAAATTATTATTATCGTTCAAAAGAACATTCTTTGGCATTACATTTTTTAAGATTATCTTTTTCAAATGTTGGCTGCGGCTAAGCCTCAGATGGATCATCCGTTGAGCTCAATTTTCGATGATTCGTTCGAGCATTTCGATTGGTAACTGGCGAATGACACTCGTGATGTTTTGCTCCAAGGCCTAAATTGAAGCGAGATTATCCGCAAAGACCTTAGACTTTACATGTCACCACAGAAAAAAATCTAACGGTGTGATATCACACGATCTTGGTAACTAATCTACCGGCCCAAAACGTGAAATTTTCTTTAGACTGAAGAGTTCTCTCAATAAATCCATTGAATGATGCGATACGTGGGAAGTGGCGCCGTCTTGTTGAAACCAAATGACGTCTTGATCACAGTCTTCAATTTTAGGCATCAAATATACAGTTATTATGGCACGATAACGGTCGCCATAGATGGTTACGTAGCATCATTTTTGAAGAAGCATGGACCGATGATAACAGGCCTACAAACCACACCAAACAGTATATTTTCTGAATGAAATGACAGCTCTTGAATATTTTCAGGTTACTCTCCATTTTAAATGTGGCAACTTGTTTGTTTAAATACCTATTGAGTCGGAAATAGGCCTTATCGCTGAACAAAAATTGGCTCGAAAACGTCGGAGCTTCTTGTAACTTTCGAAGAGCAAATGGAGCGAAGCGATGTCGCTCGGGAAGGTCGAACGCCTTCAGTCCTTACACAAGCTGTATTTTGTAGGCTTTCAATTTAAGTATTCGTCATAAAATGCGTTAAGACGTTCCATATGTCAGTGCGAGTTGTTGCAAACGGCGCCGAATCGACTGTCCACGGTCTTCGAGTACACTTTCGGCTACGGCTGCTATATATTCTTCTCTACGTGCTGAACGTGGTCTATTCGGTCGAATATTATCTAAAAATGAATGCTGGATCTCAAGATGGAGAAGGGTGTTGCGATTAATATGCTCAGTAGGCCGATTATGTAGATAAAAAAGCCTACTTAAATCCTCATTATACTCGTATTATATATAACACTTACCAGCGTGAGGAACTGAGCGTATATAGTAATTTATATGCGAATGCTCATCTGCCCCTATATATATAGGCGACAAGTGCCTCAGTTTTACTAGAGCTTATACGAGTAGCTATCATACAAATTGCTCGAACAAACTCAAGTCCTTATATGGAAAACTTTTCTATTTGACAAGGTAACTCCCCGAGAGTTGACACGAGCTTACATCTAAGATAACGGCACAGTCTTCGAACAAATTGTAAGAATCGGATCACAATAACGGACGATCGGTAGCTAGTGCTTGTGTGGATAACTTTTTCATTAGATTACATTAGAAGAGATATCCTCCCGAAATTCAGCGTGGATTATTATCACAGAAAATATTGTAATCCTTGGGAAATTTGTTCAAAGCGGTTCAATATAGCCTAC
>NW_017536114.1:0-1609 GCF_001853355.1 Bactrocera latifrons | reverse complement strand
ATTTTGTTCAACGACGAGGTCCATTTCTGACTCAATGGGTGTGTAAACAAACAAAATTCCCGCATTTGGGACGAAGACCATACTGAAGAGATTCAATAGCTGAGATTTGAGGTTTGTGAGACAGTGGAATCATCGGTTTTTCAAAAATGATGCCGGTGAGAACGTATCCGTCAATGGCGACCGTTATCGCGCAATGGTCATCGACTATTTGATGCCTAAAATTGAAGCTTGTGACGTCGGCGAAATTTGGTTTCAACAAGACGGCGCCACTTTCCGCACATCGCATCCATTAATGGATTTATTTAAAGAACTCTTCGGTGAGCAGATTATTTCACGTTTTGAAACGATCGAGTGACCACCAAGATCGTGTGATAAGACACCTTTAGACTTTTTCTTGTGGAGATATGTCAATGTGGATTCAGACCTTAGAGCAAAGCATTCCGCGTGTCATTTGTCAGTTACCAGTCTAAATGCTCAAACGAGTCATCGGGAATTGGATTCAATGGATGGACCATTTGAAAAGAGATAATCTTCAAAAAATAAAAAACAAAGAATGTACTTTCGAATGATAGTAAACATTCCCCATTAAATTTGAAGTTGATGTGTTTTTCTTTAAAAAAGTAGGGAACCTGGTAATGGATCATGCTTTATATTGTTTGAGACCATTTCCTTAGCGAAAATTCAGATTCTTGTCTTTCAGGAAGCCAGAAGCTTACCTAGAAATGATGGTATTGGGTACTTAAGACACATACAGACCCAAATCGAAACATGAAATAAGCAAAGTTAAGCAAGTGATGTGGACCGACTCGCAAATCGAACTTTGCTATATTCCTTTGTCCATCGATTTACTATTTTAAGCTTCATGAGTGTTTACACACAATTTAGATATACAAATATACAAATTTAATGTTACTTTTCACCCAAATGGGTTTAGAACTCCAGAGTTAATATCTACGTGAACAGCCAAGCAAAAATTAGGGTTTCACATATCGGCCAGAAAAAGCTTTGGAAAGCAGAGCATCAGTGGAGAGCGTCACCCGAACAAAGCGACTTCTTTTCTACTGGTTAAAATTGAAAACCCCATTTATTGTCTATACGATGTTGTGGACAGAATTATGGCAAGGAAACTCGAAACCCCAAACCCAATGGAACGATCTACCACCGGTGTACAAACTGCAAAAGTCATGTGTAAAGTTTGCAAAATTATTGAAAATATTGAAAGTTCCTACTGACGCTCGATTGAAAGGACTGTGGGAACATGATTGGTATACTAACTGGCCTGCAGAATGGCAACCATAAATCGAGAAGACTGCAGGAAATGTTAAGGCCAAGGCACCAGACACAATGTAGCATCTCTCGTGCAGTTGTTCCGCATTGTCAAGGCTACGCTTTAAGCATTTTGCGGCTCCGTGGTATGAGACACTGAAAGAGGTATCATAAGTGAAACTACAGGGTCTATTGAAATTCCATATCCTTATGGATGACTAGTCCTGATAGACTTCGTAACGGAACTTCTGATGGCATCGCAATGGACCAAAACTGGTCTAGGCATGACTCATTAGCCTACCAGACCAACCTAACCTAACATTACCAATCATTGTTAGTTATT
>NW_017536113.1:0-1565 GCF_001853355.1 Bactrocera latifrons | reverse complement strand
CCCGATGAACGTGCTGCTGAAGTGATTATGACAAATATAAAGTTTTTTGTCATAATCTTCATTTGCAACATTGCATTTTTCCCGCCAAATTTGACCGAAAATAAGATCGGCAGCGGGAAATTTAACTAATTTTAAATTGGGCCAGTATCTTTTTGACTTTTATTTTGGTATTCTTTTATACACCATTCGTTATTGAATAAGAATCCTTTAAGAGCGACCGTAGCTGTAAGGCTACATCGCCCTCCTTAAGGTCCTGTAAGTGTTTTTGTGTGACAAAAGTAAAAAAAATATTTAGTAAACAAAGCATGCACGCATGCATTGAGAATGGGTAGCCTGTGGGTATCCATTTGAAGGCGAGCTAAAGTGAGAAGGCGAAATATGCCCTACATAGTGTGTGCGCTGGGTTTGGAACCCGCCACGTAAGAAAACACCCCAATGAAAAGGAACAACCAGCCTCGGATGAGAGACACCCCTTTTTGATGGCGACCATGGCAAACGAAATAAGGACTATGAATTGAGAGCATGCACTTGGAATGTCCGGTCCCTTAATTGGGAAGGTGCCGCTGCCCAGCTGGTTGATGTCCTCGTAAAAATAAAGGCTGACGTCACTGCCGTCCAAGAAATGCAATGAACGGGACAAGGACAGAGACAAGTAGGTCATTGTGGCATTTACTACAGTGGGCATATACAGGAGCGCAAGTTTGGTGTGGGATTCATGGTGGGAGAGAGACTCCGTCGCCGAATACTATTATTCACTCCAGTGAATGAACGTCGACGTGAAAAAAGGGGAGATCGTCCTCTGGAGCGGTCGCTTTTAATGATTTGATAGTGTAGAGTTGTGTTGTGATGTCCGCATTTGAGGTATATTCGTGTGTAGTAGTATATGGTGTCTTTATGTGGAATGTCTTCATGTGTGGTGTCTTCATTTGTGGATCGCGTTAGTGTGGTGTGTTGTCGTGTGGTTGTTCAGTGTCGGATGTATAGAGGGGAGAGCTAACTCATCTAGCCATCCCGGCCCCCCTAGGCGAATATTAGCCTAGCAGTCGCTGTAATTGCTGCAGCGTGGCAAAAACGCTGCTAAGACCAGTGGAGCGACGGTTTGTTGTACGATGTTGCCGGCGCCGCGGGGATGCTTCATTTCGCCTTGCTCGGAACGATGGAGGAGCAACTAGCCTTCGGTGCCGACTGGGCTGATGTGATCGGTTCGGGGCAAGCTGTCGCGCTACAGGCCGTTTTGGGGTCCGATGCAGCATGGTGTGGTGCGGCCTATTGCACAGTTGGCATAGGGTCACTGATGTGCACTCCTGTGTKGTGTGTACCGTTGCCAAGCAGTTCAGGCAGTGCCCGTGAGCTTGAGCAACCGTCTGCCGTTGCATGGGCTGCATGCTGCGGAAAATGCTGCAATGTTGCAGCCGGTGTGAGCGCCGACATAGGGGACATCGGCTGCGCTGAGGTTCTGCTACGGGTGTTGAGGACGGTGGTAGTGGTCGCGTGCCAATACGAGGAGCGGTAGCATTGGCGGTTGCCGYTGGAGTTCGAGGCGTTGGAGTTGCCACAGGGCGCGG
>NW_017536112.1:0-1615 GCF_001853355.1 Bactrocera latifrons | reverse complement strand
CAATCTGAATATGATAACGGGTGACCAAATCTACAGCAATATAAGATTTCAAACGGAGCGAAATTTAATGGCTTTATCAAGTCGTATATTGAGCGCTGTTACAGTCGTGAACCGATTCGCAATGGATGTGTAAAATTTCCGTTTCACACTTTACAATTGGATCATCTTGGGCCTTTTGTGAAAAGTCGACGTGGTCATGAGTACTTTATAGTTATCGTGGACTCACTCACCAGGTATTCCCACCTAGATCGACGAAAACCAAAGCGGTCGTAGATGTATCGAATGATTTGACTATTTTCTTCCACTTACCACAGCGACTTGATACAGATAGAGGTACCGCATTTACGTCCGCAGCATTTGGTAACTATTGCGAGGTAAACAAGATACAATATATTTATTAAGGTAGCTGTGCGTACACCACGTTCGAATGGTTTGGCAGAACGGGTAAATCAAGCAGTATTGGCGTTTTTGAGAGCATCGACCAGTGAGGCGAGAGATTGGGATACTTCGTATGCTGCAATGGTCCTTAAATACTAAAGTGGAGGCGACAACAAAGTTTGCCCCGATTGATTTGGTATACGATTTTCCCTTACGTGATTTAAGTGGTAACTTGATGCTAGCAGCAATCCAGAACGAAGAGGAACATCTGCAAATGAATGGTCGACGAAGTGAAGCTATATTCGATCGTTACGTTGTTGAAGATATCGAAAGCATGCAGCGAACGCAAAGTCACCAATTGCAACATCCGACAAAATGAAGACGTGGTATGCCTTGTTTCCAGAAATAGACGATGATGGTGATTCTGATTTTTATTTGTTTTACTTTACATATTCATGCATTAATTCTTACGTTGAATAAGTTCATTTTAAAATGTAAGCGTTTTGAATTCAATAAAGAACGGTAATCTGTCATCTTGAAGGACAATTATATATAATTTCACAAAACTCATCAAACAAAATTGTTCTCCTCCTTCTGATGTAGATGAAGTGATAATTTTTAAAGATAGATATAGGAATTAATTAAATGTATTTACAAATAATTTCAAAATGTTCTTTACCTTTTTTGCAGTTGGGTGTGAACACTCAAGCAAAACGCGCGTGTATCATCACTTAAACGGAAAACAGTCATAGTCATTTCCTTAAAAGAATAAAAAAAAATCTAAATAAAGAGACCAAAGAGTGTAAGCGGCACCGTTATTTCGCCGCGTGTGCATAAGAAAATACTAAAAACTAATACTGGTCAGCGCATTGGCACTGACCACAACTTCTTTTCGCCTCTACAAACTCTCGACGATACAGAGAATGTTGAAAAAAGTGACGTAGAATGTGAACAAGTCGTAAATAACTAAACATACGTCCCACCCCAAAGAAATAAATTGCACAAAATAGTTTATAAAAAAAATATCGGCATATAACAATATAACAGCCATATCATTAAAAAATCTATTCGCCATACCCTCTTGCCTCTCCTAAACACCAAAGCTATACAATGCATTGGCATTCATGTACTTTGCCCCACAGGGAATTCTGTTTCAAACCATTGCTGCTATTTTCCTGGTGGCCAATCCAGCCCCAAAATTAAAAGTAACTTTGAAAATGACTTAAAGCTGCTCACT
>NW_017536111.1:0-1623 GCF_001853355.1 Bactrocera latifrons | reverse complement strand
TTATTTACAAGTTTATGGTGTAATTTAAATAATTTGAAGTGAAAAATGTGAATAAAGTGTGTTTAATGTGGTGAAATAGCTTCTTGAAATGTACAAATGCTCCTAAACTGATCGTTTGCGGTACCTATAACCCCACATATTTTTTAATCAGGAGGACTTCCCTTTCCGACGGTACCTTCAGATTGCGGCGCCAAAGAAATCTAGGCCAATGTCTGCCTAGATCCGTTTTATCGTGTCAAAACATCTGTAAATCTTATGAAATAAATCGTAGGTTTATATTTGTGATGCGAATATTAGGCTTAGGACTTGCCGGATGTAAAAAATTTTGTGGTTTGATGGATATGACTAGTTGTTTTTTGAATAAATCAACATATGATTTTTTTATTCAGAAAGTTCATCAATCTGTTCAGGTGGTTGAAGAAGAAAAATTAACGGGTAATATAAACTGGTATTGATAACACGGCAGATGTAACTGTATGAGGTGATGGTACTTGGAAAAACCGCGGTTTTTCATCATTATACGATGTGTCTACGTTAATTGGTTATTATAGTATTAAAATCTTCATATTGTAAATTCTGCGAAGTCTAGAAAAAAAAACTGAACACAGTAGAATTTGATGAGTGGAAGGAATATTGACAAAAATTAATGTAGTGCAAATCACCAAGGACCAGCTGGTAACATGGAAGTTTCGTCAATCGTTGCGATGTTTCAACGCTCTTTTGAAAAATTTGGTCTAAGGTACTCAAATTATATTGGTGACGAGGACTCCAAAATATTTTCCGGAGTTCTTAATGCCAAACCTTATGGCGATGATTTTATTATAAATAAAAAAAGAATGCATAGGACATATGCAGAGGAGGATGGGCAAGCGATTACGTGATTTAGTCAACAAAACTGTCGAAGAATCTCAAACTAAGACAGGTAAAGTAAGGAGAAACAAAACTCTGTATTGCAAAGGTAATCTTACAGGCAAATTAATTCATAAGTTGACAATTTATTATGGCCTAGCTATAAGAAGAAACTGTTTTTCGGTGAAAAATATGAGAGATGCTATACGGGCAACTTACTATCATTACATCTTTACAGACAAAAACCCACAGCACGAAAATTGTCCAAAGGATCCTGACTCATGGTGCGCTTGGCAGCATGCTTCAGCAATGAAACCTCTGTCATCATATCAACATGATTACGAACCATTACCAAGTGACGTTTCATTAGCTATCAAGCCTATTCATGAAGAGCTCAGCAAAGAAGAGCTCTTGGAGAAGTGTGTTAGTGGCTTTACAGAAAACAATAATGAAACTTTGAAACAGTTCTTCTTCTTGATTGGCGTAGTCACCGCTTACGCGATAATAGCCGAGCTAACAACCGCGCGCCAGTCGTTTCTTCTTTTACGTGGCGCTAATTAGATACTCCAAGTGCAGCCAGGTCTTTCTCCACTTGGTCCTTCCAACGGAGTGGAGGCCTTCCTCTTCCTCTGCTTCCCCCGGAGGGTACTGCGTCGAATACTTTCAGAGCTGGAGTGTTTTCGTCCATCCGGACAACATGATCTAGGCAACGTAGCCGCTGTCTTTTAATTCGCTGAACTATGTTAATGTCGTCGTATATCTCGTACAGCTCAT
>NW_017536110.1:0-1624 GCF_001853355.1 Bactrocera latifrons | reverse complement strand
ATCTCGTCCACTCCACCCGCTATTCGCTTTAAGTAGGCTATGTGCATTTGAATGTAACTAGAATAGTTGAGTTCGATTTTTGAATTACTAAAATAAAGAACTCACTTAACACACTTAACTATATATATTTATTAGTATTTTTATAACAACGGTAAAATAAATTTCTGACATACAAGGTGCTTTCCAAAGTAAACAGGACTTAAAAAAAAAAAAAAAAATAAATGCCTTTTCGGCAAACTCAATTTATTTTATTCGAAATATGTCGGTGCAGGCCCACTGAGTGATGTCTGCATAACGCTTTTCTTTCACGGGCAAATGCATTTTTCCGAAAAGGAAGAAGTCGAATCAGGTGAACACGGGAAGTGGTTCATGGTTAAAATGTTACTTTTGGTCAAATAATCAGTCACAAGCGTCGAATCGAATGTTGCATTCTAAGCAATTTTTGGTTGTCAGTCAATTTGTGCGAAATAAACCGTTAGTACACCCCTTTCGTAAGTCCAAGAGTTCAGTCAAAATGCGATAAATCGATGTTTGGGAGATGTTCAATTCCATTTCCAAGAATTTCAATGATTATTTCGGCTGATTTTTGATGAATTCACGCATCGTTTCGATTGGTGATCGCTAATTTTGATTGGCCCACATCTTGATTGTCATTTAAGTCCTCACGACCACTTTGAAAACGTTGAAACCACTGGTGTACTCTGCTACGGGATAGGCAATCACCTCCATAAACTTGTTTTATCAATTGAAACGTTTCGGTCAAATTTTTTCCTCATTTTCGCATCGACAACACAAACATACTGACACTTAAAACGTAATAACTTCACTTCCTATCTATGAAATGTCATGAAATTCTCACTGAACAATCGAAAAAGATAGGACATTTCAAAGGTCCTGTTTACTTTGGAACGCACCTTGTGTATATAATCGCTCTTCAATCTGGAATATGTTAACCATTTCTAAAGTAGGTAATGGTGTTATATGAGCAACAAAAATAATTAAACTTTTTCGTTTTATTTCATCAGACTAGTCAATTTGTGTGGAGCGAACATCCGCTTTTATTACCGATTGGTGATGAGAAATTGAACGCCTTCATTCTTTCTGTTTTATTTGTCAGCTAGCTATTCAGTACGAAAACTAGGAGTGATGGAAGCACACTACTAATCTGATAGAAGGATGAACGGGAAGCGGATGTGGCGGAGACATTTGTCAGTTGCCCATCAATTGGGCGCACGTATGTAACAAGAACTTTATAAGGCAGAGAAAAGTGAAAGCTGATTTTTGAATCTGCCCGATTTGCACATCTAGTAACGTTAGGCAGAAGAACTGAATTTATACTTAAAATAAAAGTTGGTGAATAGATTTCAGGTAATTAATAATATACAAATAAGTTTTTGATAATTTCAAAAAAAATTTTACTTTAACTCGATCATTCTTATTGAACATTATGCTTGTTTTGTTGCTATTTCATACTCAGTAAACTTTTATTGATTCTCAACTATACATACACACATGAAAACTTGTTCGCGGCAGGTGAGACCTGGCACAATATGTTGTGAGCTGGTGAAGCATTAAAGGTAAAATCTGCTTGGTAAGAAATTTTATACGTAGAGAATTCGAGCAC
>NW_017536109.1:0-1568 GCF_001853355.1 Bactrocera latifrons | reverse complement strand
ATTTAGCTATGCAAAGGCTATGCTTGCTAGAGAGACCAACTTCAAACATCCTCGTGTGAAATTAAACCATTTACTATCAAACTCGACATAGGACTTCATATAGACTCTATGTTCGAGAACCAGACTTTGGAAGATATTTCGCTGAATTATGCATTGCGACACGGCACTCCTCGTCGTACCTGCTATTCTTTTGCACTTTCCGAAAACCAATGGTTTCGGTTGCAGCTGTACGTAAGGAGTTTGAAATGCCTTGCCACAGTTCCCTTATACGAGTTGTTGACGAGTGCTCTCAAAGAGCAAGACTGCAAGCCGAGTAGAAAATCGTTCGGCTGTCTGTTGTGATTGCAGCTTCTCGAGGTCTACCCTTCCTTGTGTTTGATGGCGTGCGTTTTTTGCTTCACAGAGGCGGGTGCGAATCTTGACTGCAACAATATAGTGGTCCGAGTCGATGTTACGACCTCGGAGCGCACGCACTTCTAAAACACTGGAGACGTGCCTTCCGTCTATCACAACATGATCGATCTGGTTGGTGGTTTTTTGATCAGGAGACTGCCAGGTAGCTTGATGAATCTTCTTATGCTGGAATCTAGTACTACAGATAACCATATTTCGGGCCCTGGCGAAGTCGATCAGCCTCAACCCATTTGGGGATGTTTGCTCGTGGAGGCTAAATTTACCGATCGTAGTGCCAAAGATACCTTCTTTGCCCACCCTGGCGTTAAAGTCGCCAAGCACGATTTTGACATCGTGGCGGTAGCAGTTCTCATAGGCGCGCCAAGCGCTCATAGAAGGCATCTTTGGTCACTCCGCCCTTCTCTTCTATCGGGGCGTGGGCTCCAATCAGTGATATGTTGCTTTGATGCGGATTGTGGCTAGACGGTCATTCACCGGGGTGAGTGATAGTACTCGGCGATGGAGTCTCACTCCCACCATGAATTCCACACCAAAATTGCGCTCATTTATATGGCTACTGTAGTAAATACCACAAGGACTTTCTCGTCTCTGTCTTTGTCGCTTCCATCGTATTTCTTGACGGCGGTGATGTCAGCGTTTATTTTCACGACGACATCAACCAGCTGGACACCAGCACCTTACCAATTAAGGGACCGGACATTCCAAGTGCATGCCCTTGAATCGTTTACTTGGTCTAAGATCGAATTCCGCGAACTGATTGAGGCATATTTAAAATAATCGTATCTGGCCACTCCCAAGTGAATGGTGATCAGAGAACTTTCCTCACTTGCGTGAACTTCTACACATGACTCCATCCTCCAATGATATACACTTAACGAAAAAAACTTTGGAACCAAACTCCCTTATTCTTAGAACGGTGAGGATTTGAGTGGCATCGGCATGACTAGAACTTGGGAAGAGACTGGCTGAGTCTTTATCTTAATTGGTGTAGCTTCAGAATTCCACCCCCCAGTAAACATGATAAACGCCATTAGATATATAAAGTTGAGTATGACTCCAAAGTTACCTCAAAGTCTGTGGCCAATTACAAAATTCTGATTCGAATTGTTTGTATCGATTCGCCTTTATGTATAAATATAATACAGAGAAATTAT
>NW_017536108.1:405399-430421 GCF_001853355.1 Bactrocera latifrons | reverse complement strand
GATCTTTCAAGTCACTTACTCTTTTCTAGCGCTTCAGAAAGCGTTCTTTTATAGGATTTTTGCCAGAATCGCAATGTTTGTTGTTGCAAGTAAGAAACACCTTCTAACTGTTCGAAATTCGAGGCGTAATTTTGCAAAACGTAAGGATATTAATGTACATTATTAACACCTCCAAGCGTTAATGCAACTAATGACATTTTAATTTATGGTTACTGCTGAACAGTTCTGTATTTATGCACAAAATACGGTGTTTTAATTACTAGTTCCAGTGTTCTAGTTCAGTATTCAAGTACTAATTTCGATCACACGGCCTGTGATACTAAAATAGGTTGTCAAATAGATAACCATGAGGCTGAATACTCACTAAGTGATTCTTAGTGTGCTGAGTTCACTTTCATGTTGATGGATTGAGATAAGTTGGGACCGCGACTTTTCGAATCTTCCAAACCTCGATAACAATGCTATTATTTCCAACTGTTTTGACTGTTCTATTTTCTATATTAGGTTTCATTTCAGGAATATGCTTTGTGGCAAGGATTTACTCGTCCTTATATATCAGATGGGTCGACAACAAAAAAAAATCCAGTTTCTAGAATGAAAATATATCAATTGCTACTCAGTTATCAGGGATCTAATATATTAGAACTGACCATCCATAGATTTCCTTGCCTTAATATTTTTTACCATTCTCTTAAAGGAAAATAAGAGACATGATTATTACTCGAAGCAATACAAAAAAGTGTGTTGCTATTGACCTTAAAATTTTACAATGAAATAATAGAACCCCTAGGATCCATAAAATATGTCGGCATTATAATTGATATAGAGTTTACTGTACAAAAGATGGCAGAACAAAGTGGTCTTGAAAATATGTGTGTATCTAGAAAGTTCAAGAAAAAAGCCTAAAAAATAATGATTTGTTCATAGAACCGAAATCAAAAACAAATGCATGAGATTAATTTTAAATGAAAGGATAACTACATAGAGATAGATACATAGATTAAAGTTAAACCTCTTATCTAACATAAGATGAGGTAATGCACCATAATATTTAACAAATAACTGGTAAATTGATATAATACGATTTGTCCTTTGCTTCAAAACAGGCCTCAGTTTCGGCGATCACTTTCTTTTGAATTATGAGAAGATAAAATAGTCATGGGGGCCAAAATTTGGAAAATATGGTGGTTGCGAAAGCATTTCGAGGGCAAATTCATGGATTTTTACCATCGAAACAGCATTTTATGTTTCTTGAAATGCGGCTATAGATGGTCCCAGCATTTTGGACTATAGTCCAAAATACAGACTCCAAACTTTGCCTGTCGACTGTTGAGTGCAATCCACTCCGAAGACTGTCGATTGGACTTCGGAACGAAATGATGGAGCAATTTCACATATCGATGCATAAACTCGGGTGTATTACGGTTGAACATTTAAACTGCTGAGCTCGAGCGGCATCCACATGTACAGAGCTTACTCATATCATTACACAATCCAAAATTATTTTAATGACTTTTTTGATGTTTTCGTCGGTAACAACCTCTTTTCGGCGTTCACAGCGTTCACCATATTCGGTGCTTACTTGACCACGTTCAAACTCAGTATACCAATCCTTGATGGTTGATTTTCCTGGAACAGTATCCGGAAACTCGTCATCAGGCCAAGTTTTCGCTTCAACTGCATTTTTCCAAAAGCAATATTTTTTCACCACTCGAAATTCCGCTTCATCAATTTTTTCACAATAACAAAAGTAACTCAAAATAATTTGCAGGTTAGGGTTTACTAAAAATTATATGTATGTGTTAAGGCGTGGACATTCAATTGACTTGATACTTGATACTGAAGGTACCAAGCGAACAAACTGATGTTGAATCTCAGTGTGGAAGAGAGGCTAGTGGGGCTCTCTATATATATGAGATGTTGGTGGTCAACAGTAGGCCTATCGTCTGTCATTAGGGTTATGCAGCGGTAGTCAAACCAATCTTACTTTGAAATACTTTAATGGATTTAGTGTGTTGGACCTCTGGCAGCGGCTCGCTGCTCTCAGCACAACGTGATTCAAAGTATCAGCATTAGATGCCAAGTCTCTATTAAGCTTCGCAAAAAGCGTTGACGTCCTCACATTAATGATAAATGTTAATCTGACAACTAGCCAGTGTAACCTGACCTACTTCAAAAATCACTCATGTACTAGAGTCTCGAAGTCTTTAGTTAGACCCTTCGAAATTCACATACTGTGAGTTAATAAAACCTCATGAATTTTGGTCTTAATAGCTTTGTAAGAACTTACTTTGTAAAATCATGGTATAGTTGCTCTTCCATCTAAAAAGCGATTCGCAAATAATATCCTAGTTCGTGGCTAAAATGAATCTACTTAAAGTGGAACGAACGAAACGAAACGAAATTGACTATGAAATTTATGTGTTTCAAACAAAATGTGTCTAGTGGTAAAAAAAAAATTAATTAAGGAGTTTTAAAACCCTGGAGCTGCATAAAAGACTCCTAGTTGAATGTAAAATTATGAAGAAAATTCTTATAAAAACTTAGTATCTTTGCTGCTGCCAATTATTTAAAGTACGAAACAATAAACTAATAATATTTGCTTCGAAATTTCTGACCACAAATTGATCCTTTCTAATCAAGTTGAAATTCAAAACTGTGACACAACACTTACTCTTATGATTCCGTATATCGAAGTTCTTCTCTTAAATGAATTATAAATATCACACTACTACCTCTTACCCACAGCCTAATGAACCACGTAATCTTCATTTCCGATTTCCATAATTCCATTGGCAAGCTCGGGCTATACCATATATAATACTATAGCTTGAAAAGCCACCCATATGATAGTAGCCCCAACGCAAAAGAACGTTTGTAAGCCATCACTCAACAAATATTTTAAACCGCCTTTGACATAATTGAAGTAAAATAAAGTGAACTACCATTAAATCGAGAAATATTTTTCAGTTATATACAAATACCAAGGCATATATCGGAATAGATCGCAACGCTTTTCGTTCGATATGTATTCGTTCGGGTTGGAATCATTTCAGGGAAGCCAGTTACTCTTACTGGACTCTTTTCGACGCTGCGAAAGAATAGCAACGCATTGCAACATTTTTTGGGGAATAATGTTTCAAACCCTTAAGGTCATTAAGCGTACCTTTTTCACACCTCTTTGTGTAAAGGCAACTAATGACATTTTAATTTAAGGTTAGTGCTGAAAAGTAAAAAGTTATGCATAAATAACGGTGTTTTAATAACTATTTACGCAGATTCATAACTGTAAACTTAAACAGGTAAGGAAGGTCCAAGTTCAGGTGCAGCCGAACATTTTCTACTCTTGCACCATGCAAGAGTCAAAGCCATGGAAATTCTTTGAGATGTAAAACGTCAAGCAATACATCGGAATCTAAACGATTTTATATATATATATATACATATTTAAACATACTCATATAACTTACACACTGACCAACATATTCGGCATTAGGTTTGTTAGAAGAACGAACGATTTTATCTGTTATTCCATTTGGTCAGAAGTTGGCATATTTTAACGGATTTAGTAGTGAATCCCGTTATATTAATTACCTCTTGATTTGTGAATGTGTTAGGGCACTTTATATGTTTTCGGTTAATGGCGTTCTGTGCGCTTGGCAGTGGTCATCTACGAACTCTTACTTTTTTTACTAAGGAACGCGCTTACCGACTTTCATCAAGCTACATACATATGTATATCAATTTTTACTCAAGTTACAGTTGCACGGACGAAGGAGCGAGCAGGTGGATATACATATATACGCTATATCTTTCTCGATTAGTTTTACGTACAACCGTTAAGTGAACAAAACTATAATACTCCGTGGCATATAAGATATGAAGAGCAACGGCAATAAACGAGAAAAACGGAAATCTCAAGCATAATTTTTGTTTTTATGTATATAACTACGTACACACAGGGTGTGTATAACTACGTACACACAGAGGTGGTGACCTCTTCGTCTATTCCAAAGCTGCTTTTGACAGCACGAAAAGCAGCTACCCTTATGCCGCGACATCTGAACTGACGTTGAGCAAAACCAAAATACCGAGGTTTCAGACAAGGCGACTCCCTATCGTGCGACTTCTTCAACACCCGCGCCGTTAGTTCAGCTTTCTCCAGAATGGTTAAGAAAGCAAAGCAAATGGGTTCGGCAGCGAACGAGGACAAGACGAAATATCTCATAATCGAACAAACAATCATCGCATTTGCGACTTGACTCGCACCTCGCTTTTGATGGTCAAACATTGAGGTCGTTGATGAAATCGTTTACCTTGGAACCATTACCACCATAAACAACAATATCAACCATGAAATCTAACGCTGGACTGTGTTGACAATTGAAAAGTAAAGTCCTCTCTAGAGGAATAAATACCAAACTCTACAAGTCCCTCATCCTTGTTGTCATCATTGGAAGATTCGAAAAGTCCCAACTTATGTCAATCCATCAACATGAAAGTGAACTCAGCACACTAAGAGGGAATCACTTAGTGAGCATTCAGCCTCCTGGTAATTTATTTGACAACCTGCTTTAGCATCACACGCCGTGTGATCGAAGTTAGTACTTGAATACCGGAAGTAGTTATTAAAGCACTGTCATCTGTGCATAAATACAGCCCTTTTTAGCAGTAACCCTAAATTAAAATATTATTAGTTGTATTAATGACCGGAGGTGTTAATAAAGTACGCTAATACCCTTACGTTTTCCAAAATTTCGAACAGTTAGAAGGCGTTTCTTACTTGCAACAACAAATATTGCAATTCTCGCAAAAATCCTATAAAAGAACGCTTTCTGAAGCGCTAGAAAAGAGTAAGTGACTTGAAAGATCTGAGTTTCGTGAAATGATTCCACAAAGGGAACGAAATATCGGTAAAAGCGAGCGCTGCGCCAATCCAAACGGTTGCATATCGAACGAAAATCGTTGCGATCTATTCCGATATGTGCGATGGCTTTTGTATGTAACTGCGATACGTCCAATACCGTTTGAAGAATTTTTGCCGACCCGCTTTCATCGTTACAGTGTTCTACTTAATTTGATTCTGGACATATTCCTCGATTTAATGTTGCTCCATATGTTAGTGCTCTACCTTTGTACTATTTACATCAATTATGAAAATGGCGATTTAGACTTTCTAATAAGTGTCGGCATACAGGCGTTGTTGTACTTTTGGGTTACTCTGGTAAAGTTTATTTTTCGACGTGTGTACCCCGACCTTACCAATGGAATTTTGGATTGCGTAAATGAAGAATATAAAGTTCATTCGGCTGTCGGTAAGTGGTAGTAGTGTGAAATGTAAATTTATGTTTAGAGAAGAGAGTGATTTCCGTGGGAAAAAAAAATAAATAGATTTTTAATTTTCGATATGCCGAAGAACGTCTGATATACGAATTTGCACATGATAGAATCGATTTTGGCAACTCAATTTAAAGTAAAGAATTTCGAAGCAAAATTTATACACTAATTGTGGTCAATAGCAACGATATCTTTTCGAAAAATATCTTAATATAGTTTTCATTTTTAACGAAATATTTTAAATTTCAAAGGAAGAAATACATTCAGGTATTGTCAAACCTTTGCTGAAAAAGTTCGATCTGGGTCAAAGCATATTTGGTATATTTTTCATTTGCATGATAGGTCTTAGACTCACGTAATTTCAATACTGCATTTATCTTTTAACGAACGAACTCAAATGCTACAAAGGGATTAGAAACTTAACCAATGAGACGAAATTTTAAGTTTATGAGGGCAATGAAAAGGGACTCGAGGATGCCGTAAGGTTTGAAGCTGGAATCTTTGGTACATTTATATGCAAAACTGATGCCGTTGCAGTCAAGGGAGAAATCTCTAGAGCCATGATTAATGACTTTTTCGTGCCTGAATTGGAGGATGTTGATGTGGACGATTTTTGCTTCGAATAACATGGCGTTACAGGTTTGCCCAAACAGTTAATTAATTTGAGGAAACTTTTGATGAACGCATTATATCGCGTCGTGGGCCTGTGGAGTAGCCTCTCAGATAGTGCGCTTTTACTTTTTTTTGGGTGATATGATCCGCGGCAAGAGAATACTTGGCTCGTTATTGCTGATATTCTCACAACAGCCGATTCTACGCACCGGAATGGACACGGATTTCACCCGGCCAAGGGCTATTATTTCGGTGCCCTAACCTTGTTTAGAGCGGTAAGTTTTAGTCTAAGCTTGTTGTTATTGAAGCAAGGCCTTGCAGCAGGGTTAAACCGTATCCTCCTGCCTCGTACTGGCATTGAGTCCAACCCGGGCCTGTAGGAATTTTTCTGCTGCATTTGCGCTATAAGGCTCCATCCAAACTCCACAGATGTAATACAAGCAATGGACCGAGTCATCTTAAGACCTGCTCAGGACTTTTTTCTTCTTCTTTACTGGCGTAGACACCGCTTACGCGAATGGTCGAAAATTATACCTCGCGGATGGGATTTATTGGAGCCAGCCACGTTGGTTTTATTATTTTTTAGGTGCATTCCTCTTACTTAAATCGGGTATTCACGCAACTTTATACAATTTTAGAATTACAATTCACTATATTATTACCAAAAAATACCCCTCAGAGTTGCATCAAATACCACACAGATTGACCGAGATGTTTCGTATAAAGCCAAGTAGAATTAAGTATTTATATTTGGGGCGAAGAGAAATAATAATGTGATTTTCCACGGCACGGTTGGACTGATATATACGGTATTAATCAGCCGCAAGTTCGAAAATATTTGGGTACATTACTTATGGAAGGTATTGGTATAAACGATCGACACAACTTTAATTTTGGTAGCGGAATATTTTTCAACAAACTCTGATACATGCAATCCTTTACTCGATCACATTTTTCTTTTTTCTTTTTTTTTTTTTAGGATTTTCTTACGTCACCATGAAAGTGTGCTTGGAAAAGGTCAATAACGGCATAATAATATTAGCTGTCGGCTGTAACTCAGCTATAGTATTTCAATTCTTTATACCAATTATCTACAGAAGCCGAACGCTGCCGCTGGTCTGCTGGTATCCTGTGGACTATAAGGTTCAAATTAAACTCTCTTAAAGAAATAAATGTATAAATATTAATATAACTTTCAGGCACCTTTCATTTATGAAATAGCCTACTTTTTTCAAACCGTGGCGCAAGTACAACTATCGGCTTTATTTATGGTTAGCTGCGCCTACTTCTTATCACTTTGTTACTTACTCTCCGGACAATTCGATATTCTGAACTGCAGTTTGAAGAATATAGTGGCAACGACCTACATTTATATGGGTGCAAGCAAAAGTGAATTAATGTAAATATTAACTTAATTTAGAGGTTATGTCCTAAATAGACCCAGCTTTAGAACACGAGTGATTTTGGAAATATGGTAGCTCTTATTTAATGACCATAAACCAAAATTTAACATAAAATATATATAATAACAACCTTATACTGAGAGAACCTCACAACTGATTTGTGAGGAAAACCATATGAGATTTGCTTTCAGAGATCACAGATTTGTGAGGAAGTTGTAAGCTTTTAAACTTCTGAATTTCCATATGGGTAACCCCAGTTAATTTGAAAAACYCACAATGGTGAGAGTTAGAATTTTTGTGATGGGATGTTATTAGGGCTSTTAAGTTTATAAAATGTTATCAATTATATTATATAAGGGAGATCTTAAAATTATCCAAATTAATTCCTATTGCGTAATATTTTTCATCTTAACAGTTTATTCGACTTTTGAAACATGTTGTGTAATCGAACTCTGTCCATTTTTTGTATAAAAACAATACTGCGTGTGTATATCTAGAGTTCCATAAAAGTATAACTGACAAACAAGAGATTTGTGTCTTTTCTAACTTTAAAGTTTTTTATTTTTAATATTTTCTTTAAATCGGCTCATCAAGAGAATTACGGGATAAAGAACGGATGCCAAATGAGGAGATCAATGAGTATTATGTTACGGACGAATTACCTTTCGATTTGGATTGCTTATCTCACGTACTAAATTCAACTGATACAGCGAGGCCTCGTAGCTTTCGAGAAGCCTTTAAATACGCTTTAGGGCCTTGTGTCGAACATCATATTTTTTTAATGGATGTTTTGCGTAAAGTGGAGAGACTATTTAATTTTATGTGGTTGGTGAAAACGTTTGAGGTCACGCTGTTTCTTTGCATGGCCGCCTTTAATATAGTCAAGGTAAGTTATCAAATATGAACGAGCTTTAATTAATATATACATACTTATTGCTTTTCATGTTTCCCTCTAATTGCCTTCGGATTAGTTATCGGAGGGCAAAACTTTTCTGAAATTATTTTCAATAGGGCATTATTTGTGTTTGGGCCTGAGTGAATTATTTATGATTTGCTATGCCAGCGAGATAATATATACAGCAAGTCAACGATGCGGTGAGGCTCTATTACGTAGTCCTTGGTACTTGCATCTCCGTGAGGTACGCGCTGATTATCTCTTATTTTTGACGAGCGCTCAAAAAACTTTCGAATTCACGGCTGGCAAACTTTATCCGTTACGATTGGAAAAGTTTCGTGAGGTAAACAGCTTATTCTTAGCACAATCCATAGCTATATAATATCTTTGTTACCTTAGTTCAACACGTTTTCAAGACTTTTTACAACGTCTTTCTTAATTTACTTTAGAAATGTAACTTACTTTGCGTTCTAAAAAGACATCGTTTATAATTTTTATTGCAGATTATCACAACATCGTTTTCATTCTTCACTTTGCTGCGGAACATGGATAAGGAGGGATGAAAGTTTAATCTCATTAAGGCTCACGGAAGAACTACAAGCTCTACTATATTTTATCTAATATTTTCCTTTATAAATATCTATTAAGCACCGTAGTCAGCATTTCGTATTTAGAAGTACTCAAGAAAGCACCGAACAGTTTTACTCTCATCACACTGAATATTAATTAAATAATTCGATTATTCGATTTTGCTTCACACTTCCATTATTTTTCAATCAGTGCTGCACTCTCGGACATATTGTTCATATTGAACCATTATAGCATATAGCTTCTATTCAAACTGACCAATCAAAATCGAGACAATCAAACAACGTGGAGTGATCTATCCATCTAAGATTACGTTTTAGACAAACAGACCTGTTCGACGGATATAAAAAGGTTGGATTATCGTGAGGGCTGATTTTATAAACTCTTTGAAATAACCAAAATGGTGGGCCATTATTTTACTCCTATTTTCTACGCATTGTTTTATAGTATAGCATACTAAGAGTGTTTATAACTATTTGTTAGCCAATAGTAATATGTTTGTATGTATTTGAATTATAGTGCTGCAATTTAGTAAATATTTACTAATTATAATATTTTCCCCTCTCTTTGCTAAACAAACACATGCTCTTGACATTTAAGGGGGGGACATTTATTACAAAATTTGTAATAAATATAGAGACAGAAAACACCGTTATTTTGGGAATATCTGTTAAAAACGAACCGATTTGAAGAAGATCATCCAGTCTTCCTTCCTCTCCACGAAACATCCTTCAATGCCAGATGAGTCGACGTAACCGGAAGCAACACTATAGCCTGAATCAAAATTATATAGGGCATGTTTGCTGTCACATTTAAAATAACAAGAAATTCTATTTTTTAGAACTAAAATATGCTAATTAGTTGATCGGTTGTTTGGGATTTGGTATGCTTACAACTTATCATCCAGCAGTTGCCTCACCTTGGTATTACCTACCAAAATCAAAGCTATACAATCCAGTCAGATCATCGCATTTTCGACCATGATAGGATATCCCTTTATATCTTCCGTGCATGTTCTCTGCTAAGAGAGTATCTGCGGGGTAGATTTCGACGAAAGTTTGAAGGAGGTATGCTTTCCACGTAGATCAGCAGGACATTTATAAATTACACGGACGACAATCTACATTTTACAGATCTTATAATGCAAGAAGAGCTTGTTTCAACATTGGAAGTCACTCGCCTAGCCATTTCAAAGTGACTACATGCGCTGAGTATGATTCAGAAACAAAACTTTTAAAATCTACCCGGATACGTGTAAATGGGTAGTCCTACTCCACCCTTTATATTCTCCAGATATTGCACTGTCTATTTATTATAGTACTATCAGAACCCCTACCTAAAGTGCGAAAATTAATGAAATCGCAACATAACTCCGCTCACTCCCCATATGACGGTACTGTTAAAAACTATCAAATTTTATCTCCGAGATAGTAAGGGAGACGATGTGAAAACTTGGGCGTGGCACCGCCTATATGCAATCACGACAGCAGTGCTGCAAAATTGTCAAAGTACCACGTTCTGTGTGAGTTTCTGACAACATATTTGAAGGATAATTGGAGGATGTAGTCATGTGTAGAAGTTCGCGCATTTTTACATACGGCTCAAGCAGCTCTTGACTTCCGGTCCTGCACCAAGAATCCTTTGGGTAGCTAAAGAACATCCGTTTGGAGGCGATCTAAAGTGAGAAGAAAATGTTTCTTCGTTTTACAGGGTTGTGCACTAGGGTGGGTCGATTCCGGACGTTTTTCGATTCGGTATTTCTAACAACTAAGCAACTTTTTGTTTTGAGATCGGATTGCATCTTCAACCCCAACTCCGGCTTTGAAATTTTGGAAATTCGCGTAAAATGGTGAAATTGTCTACCCAGCGCCTGAAATACGCATCTCATGGCAAAATGTATAAAACAAAAGTTCTTTGTCATGTCAATTGCTACTGAAATGGTATATGTGATCATAGCCGTAGTACGAACCGTTCCCGAGATACGAGCGAAAATGCGGCGCGCCACAGCGCAAGGTGAAAATCGACTTGCGGCCACACTTCTTGACGTTGATTTCGCCGAGTGCTACCACTCACATTCATTCACCTACGCCAAAGGTCACGTTCGGACTGGTCTCCACATAAATATTTTTTCATCGAGTTCCTTCACTCTTGTCTTTGATTTCGCCGAGTGCTATCACTTATATTCTCACAACAGAACAGAGAACTCAGAACGTCTGTATCTAAATTTATCTGTATCTATATTAATTTGTGTTTGGCATATAACCCAACATGTTCTTTTGTGTTATCAGTTTGAAAGATTTCGTATAGGGCGACTCCGAGGCGACAACTATGAACCTAGAAGTAAAGAGGTTACAGAAATAGTTGCAAAAAATGTTGGAAATACTTTCAAAAAGTCATCTATTCCGATAGTTTCACACACCAGAGTTGTACAAATGCTCACCACATACCATAAGAAATTTCTGACTCTTAAAGAAATGTTTTTAAGGAACCCAATAGGTTTGAGTCTAAAAGAGACGACTTTGTTTCTTCTGCCGGAAAATTATTTGACATCGCTGCTTGTAAATGCATTTATTTTTCTTCTTGCACTTGTCCAAAGGAAAGGAAAGTTCCTATCAATGAACAACCATTTCTCTTGGACCAGAGAACCCGAAGAATTGGTCGAATTGGAAGTGTCGATCTCCCTGAAATAAAAAAGATTACAAAGAAAAATGAACGTAAAGAAAAGCTTTCAAAACGAAATTCAGCATCAACACTTACCAAAAAAGTATCAGCTAGAACACGTGGCCGTTCAGATCAGTCAGACTCTCATACAGACGACAACAATGTAGGTGCGTCGCACATGGATTCTTCCAAAAACGATGCTGATGATGAATTTTCTCTTCCATCCTCTAAAACCAAACAAAACACACTAGTATWAGAACACACTGCTTTAGCTGCCCAAAGATTTGGAGTAAGTGATAGAGYAGCGGCCTTGATTGTTTCATCTGCTTTTCTGGATGCCAAAAAAAAGCAGGTTTGATAACAGAGGATCAGGCTAGCTTTGTTGTCTAGAGTTGTCGGTGCTGATGGCACCAACACGAACACAGGTTGGAAAGGTGGAATCATTCGGAAACTATACGAAAGTAAAGGTAGGCCATTACAGTGAGTTGTTTGCCTTCTACATTTCAACGAACTTCCATTTCGTGCTCTTTTCGAACACATAGATGGTGTCTCAAAGAGTCTAAATACATTCTCTGGCGACACAGGTAAACTGCTCCCTGATTGTGAGAAGTTGCCTGTTGTCAAATTTGAAAGTTTTTCATCCTGCCAATTACCTTCTGAGGTTATTAATCCGACCCAACTTAGCACAGACCAATCTTATCTCTATAAAATATCAGAAGCTGTTATTTCCGATCAATGTTCCTCAGATTTAGCGTCGATGCATCCAGGTAACATGTGCAAATCTCGCTAGCTCACCTGTGCAAATAGAATTCTGAGATTATACATTTCTACCGACAAACCAACAAAGGAAATAAAGATTTTGGTCAAGTACATACTTACAGTTTACTCACTTTTGTGGTTCTCAATAAGATTCAAGAGTTCAATCAAATATGCTTACATACCTGCTAAACTGGGCAAGCTTGTCGATTCATCCATTCAACAGAATGCTTTCTTTGCTCTTCCAGAAAGTTGACCCTTGACCGTCTTCTGGTAGCCAGAGAAGCAGAGTCTGACACTGTAAATGGAAGGGTTAGATGTAATAAAGTGCCAAAATTTAATTTCAAAGCTAATAATTATTACGATATGATTAACTGGAAGACGCTTGACTGTTCCACCAGTTCTTTGTTCAGTTTCAAACGAAGAACTCATAAAAGGGCTGTCGTGTGACACTGCAGAGGTTTGGAAATTTAGTGAATTCCCCTCTCACACCGTGGCAGTCGAGAGAACCGTCAAACTGGTGCCAGAGGCGACAGAGTGTTTTTCACCCGTACTACACTATCGGTAGTATTTCTTATAATATTTTTGCTGGGCTTGGTTGTTGTAGCTTAAGCTTTTTTTTTTGCGGGTGAGGAGGTGGAAGATGCCTTCCGCATCATGCATTACCGCATTTGCATTACATTAGGGTGGCGTTACATTTTTCTCACTGAGAGATTTACATCTGCGCACCTGCGTTCAGGTCCCGCTTTTTACTGCGAAGCAAGATTGCTGCGGAATTCCCATTTTGCTTCACTATCCAACATGACGCTGACTAAATTGTCCGCGTTTATTGGGTCAAACAGGTTTTCTACGGCGGTGCGTTCTCGTTGACAACGCACACATTCAAAGAAGGTGTGTTCAGCGTCGTATTCTGTCGCGTCGTTACATAGGTATGACGGCTCTTCGACTGTTCCCATTCGGTGGAGGTACTTTTTGAAGCATCCGTGACCGGATAAAAGCTGGGTTGTGTAAAAATGGACTTCTCCGAATTTACGGCTTGTCCATAAGTCTAGATTTTTTATTAGCCTGGCCGGTTTTCCTTTTTAAGCGCGTCTGCCCAGATCTCGGCCCCGTATAGTAAGACACTGATTGTCTAAGTATAGTAAGACGTTGGCCATTAATCGGCTTAGCTGAGAGGTGGTCTTTGCTGCCTTTCCTGTGGCGTGCTGGATTTGTACCCAGAAGGTTAGTCTGGGGTCCAGTCTTACGCCTAGGCAGTTTACTGCTCTTTGTGTCGTAAGAATATCCGTAGTTGTGTGCATGCTTATTTAGAGAGCTGGAGGTTGTGTGTGTCGACCCATGTTTGCGTCCGTATCATGACCTAATTCAGCTTTCTTCCCGCTATTTCTGTATCTCTTACTGTGATCAAATATGATTCCTCTGGCATTTCTAGTTTTAATATAGCGTCTTAGCTAATGTTCCATACGGAGTGGAGGTCTTCCTCGACCTCTGCTTCCCACTGCGGATATAGCGTCGAATACTTTCCGAGCTGGAGTGTTTTCGTCCATTCGGACAACACGACCTAGCCAGCGTAGCCGCTGTCTTTTAATTCGCTGAACTATGTCAATGTCGTCATACAGCTCATCGTTCCATCGAGAATCGAACTAGCCGTGTGGATCGGAGTACACACGTCAAAAAATATACTTTACGAGAGTACCAAAAGTAAAACAACGTCTGTCTAAATCGCCATTTTCATAATTGATGTAAATAGTACAAAGGTAGAGCACTAACATATGGAGCAACATTAAATCGAGAAATATATCCAGAATCAAATTAAGTAGTACACTGTAACGATGAAAGCGGGTCGGCAAAAATTCTTCAAACGGTATTGGACGTATCGCAGTTATATACAAAAGCCAACGCACATATCGGAATAGATCGCAACGATTTTCGTTCGATATGCAACCGTTTGGATTGGCGCAGCGCTCTCTTTTACCGATATTTCGTTCCCTTTGTGGAATCATTTCACGAAACTCAGATCTTTCAAGTCACTTACTCTTTTCTAGCGCTTCAGAAAGCGTTCTTTTATAGGATTTTTGCCAGAATCGCAATGTTTGTTGTTGCAAGTAAGAAACGCCTTCTAACCATTCGAAACCTAAGGGTATTAGTGTACTTTATTAACACCTCTGGGCGTTAATACAAGTAATGCCATTTTTATTTAGGGTTAGTGGTTTAAAGAGCATCATTATTCACAAATAAATAAGTAGTTCCGTAGTATTCTAGTTTAGTATTCAAGTACTAACTTGGATCACAAGGCCTGTGATGCTAAAACAGTTTGTCAAATAGATAAACAGGAGGCTGAATACTCACTAATTGATTCCTTCTTTGTTTGCTGAGTTAACTCTCATGTAGATGGATAGTCTTCAAAAACTCAATAGCAATGCTGCAATTTCTCACTGCTCCATTTTCTGTATACGGTTTGATTTTAAGAAAATACTTTATGGAAAGTGGTTAGTCATGTCTCAATATCCAGTTTCTAGAACAAAAAATATATCAATTGTTGGCCATTATATGGGATCTTGGTATAGTTTGCTAATCCATATAAAAGGAAATTCGTATATCTTAAACGTAATAAGTGACTACCATGGGACTGCATACTGTGGAACGAGCTGATTGCGCATTAATTAGTTTTGTACATGAAAAATAAAAGTACTTCCTTCCTGTAGTTTTTGTAGAAAGTTAAAACATCTTTACCACAGAAATGACTATGAAATTAAAGTCTTTCGAACAAAATTAGGGCAAAATAAAATTTATTATAGAAGTATTAAAACCTTGAAGCTACTAGAACCCTGTATGAAATGCTCCGGTTTGAATGTAGAATTATGAAGAAAATCATACTTATGTCTTAAAGAATTGCTAATTATATAAGCATGAGACCGTAAAGCTTATAAAATTGCTTCGAAATTCTTGTCTTCAGATTGATGTTTTTTTCTAATCAATTTAAAATAGAAAAATGTAATATCTTCAACACATCATTAACTGTTGTGATTGCATATATCAAAGTTCTTTTGGCGCGCCGAAGATAAAAAATCATTCATAATTTTCCATGAAAAATATATTTAAATTTCATACTGCTACCACTTACCGACAGCCGAATGAACCACGTATTCTTAGTTTACGAATTTCATAATTTCATTGATAAACTCGGGGTATACTAATGCCATTTACATGCTGTAATCATTTCACGAAAACCCAGATCCTGCAAGTACCTTACTATTTTGGAGAGCTTAAGAATGCGTTCTTTCGTAGGGTTTTGCAATAATTGCAGTATTTGTTGCACTTAAGAAACACCTTCTTGTAGAATTTTTTCAAACCCTTAAGGTCATTAAGCGTACTTCATTCACACCTCTTTGTATAAAGACAACTAATGACATTTTAATTTAAGGTTAGTGGTGAAAAGCACAGTGTTTATGCAGAAATGACGGTGTATTAATAACCACTTGTGTTATATTCATACAAATTCATAACTGTAAAATTAAAAAAAAAAATCGTGTATCGAACTAACTTCGACCAAAAGCTCTTTTTCAATTATGTATGAGTGTAAAGCTTAAGGCATTGATATGGAAAACCTGAAGATCGGTATTCATTATGTTAGGGAATTCAGCGAATTTTTATCTGGACAAACTCCTGGACTAATTCCATTCATATTTTTGCGTTAATCCACATATTTTTTGAGAAATCTTGTGCACTTTATTTCATTAAAATATCACACATTTTGGCCAACTTAAACGGTAACATCAGAAAGTCGGATATCGCCATATAAAGTATATTCGGTTCAAAAAATGTTTGGGTTGGTTACAATTCCTTTTGACATTGCTCAGGTACACTCGACAACATATTTTGAAGCAAATCTTAAAAATAGAACTCACATGCTCACCTACATATTCGGCATATGGAACGCGTTCTGCTCACAATTGAACTTATTTCATAGCATAGATATGTACATATGTATCCCTACCGCATCTTAAAGGGTTAAGGAGTTGTCTGAGTTTTGCGCTGTCTTTCGTTATATTTGAGTGCCAGCATTAATATTTAATAATACTTAACTGTAGAAGTCAATTATTCCATTGTTCTCAACTTTACTTTTAATAATATAGGTAAGTAAAATTCGTTTTTATAAACCCTTTCCGTAGATATTATAAATTAACGTTGGCAACATGTTTCCGGTATTCTTGAGTAGTGGCACAAGCAAACGTCCAAACCTTCTGCTAACATATATATAGTCAATGTTTTGCGACATTCTAGTTGACTTAAAAAGACTTATGTGTTTTTATAATATGATTTAGCGATTAAAAGATCATGGTCTAAGCCCCTTATTCCCATTATAATTATTGCTATTTCAATGGCTGTTTTTTTTTCTCATATAATTTATTGAGCATATCAAAATTTAACCGCTTTGGTTAAGTTCATATCACATACTTATATCTAGAAAGTGTGGACTAGTTCGTAGATGGGAGGAATCGGACAGCAATGCCCACAAAAATTCGTTAATCGAAAATGCATCATAAAGCCATAATTAAGAAATAAACCTGTTATCTGGTACTGGAGATTATAGTGTGGGGTTACAGTTACAGGAGTAGGGCTGTACCCAATGCCTACTCTTGCGTTATCGCCACGCACTCTGGAAACGTGAGCAAGCCTTGTGTAAGATGCGATAGTCAGCTCGTGTGGAGCCTAGGTCACCGCTGAAAGAGAGGAGTATTCAGCGGAGCCACTCCGATATATTCGGTTTAAGGGTTCCCTGAAGTCTAATTACAGCGTCTCAAATAGCGAAGTTGTGCGCTGGGCTTGGGACTTGCTACTTAGAACTCCACTTCAGCCTTCATGGCGAAATCTCTTTAAATGGGTTGAGGCTGATCGACTTCGCAGGGGACCGAAATATAGCTATCTGTAGTACTAGATTCCATTACAAGAAAATCCATTAAGCTACTTGGCTGTCTCAGTATTTTTAACATGCGTACGCTTCGAGGCTAAAAATTCTAGGATAAGATATGGCGACTAACGGAAGGTTCTTTAGAACGGATCATACTCTTGAAGGTCTAGTATGTTCAAAGCATCCCTAACCCTTAAAAGCCTAATAAGTACCCTCCGAGCTATTCAAATGCGGTAGCGAAGAAATGGCAAGATGCATGCAATAGCTTCTTTGGAAAATATGGTCGGATGGAAGCATGCCCGATAATTGGAACCTAAGTGTGTTCTGCCCAAATCCATCCCACAATCTACGCCAATTACTGTCGGATAAGCCTCCTTAATTTCCCATGAAATGCATTATCGAGCATAGTGTATGAAAGACTGGAGTCCACCGGCAACAAACTGATTGGACCGTATCCGTGTGGCTTTAGATCTAGAAAATCTACTATTGATCAGATTTTCACCATGCGCAAAATGTTGGCAAAAGACCTGTGAAAGTCCTATGTCTGAACTTGGTATTCCCATAAAGCTAATGTGGCTTTATAAGTTGAGATTGAGCAACACCCAGAGCTTAGTCAGAATCGGAAAGAACCGAGAGAGAAGGTATTATTTTCTATAAGAGTGTACAGCTGATAATTGGCCCCAACATCCGCGCCGTTAGTTCTGCTTTTTCCAGACTGGATAAGAAAGCGAGGAAAACGCGGACAAGACGAAATATCTCCTGTCATCAAACAAATATTCATCGTAGCCGTAGATAACTTCGACTATTTTGGAACCAACATTAACACCAACAACAATATCATCCTCTAAATCGAACGCAGTATTCAATTGAAAAGTAAAGTCCTTTATCGACGAACTGCACAAGTCCCTCTTCATTCGCGTCTTGCCAAATGGTGCTTAGCTGTGGACATTTGACGAATCGGCCTTAGGAGTGTTCGAGAGAAATATTTTCCGAAAGATTTCATGTACTTCGCGCATTGGCAACGGCGGAAATTGATAGTTCAGCGAAATAGAAGACAGGGGCTGCGCTGGCTAGGTATGATATGAAGTAGAAGCAGCTAAACTTAAATGTAGCCCATAGTTGTAGTTGTAATTAAGCGATTTCATAGTTTATCGGTGCCTTTCATATATTCAAAGTAAAGTAGAAAAGGAGCCATTACCTGAATATCAAAGATATTTAACATCGATCTTTTAGGAGATAGTTTAACTAATTTTGAGTACTTCATGTTGTCTTACGAAAGCTGTCTTGGTGTCGAGGTTTAGTTAGGCTCCTCGAAATACTCATAATATAAATTAATGATAATAATACAATCACAGTGTTGTTTATACTTCTATAATATTATATATGAACATGGGAGTAATATGTGAAATCTTGGTATGGTTTGGTCATCCAAATTAGCAACGCTTCTCGTTCGATATGCAATCATTAGGGTTGGCACAACGCGCGGTATTCTCAATATTTCTTGGAATCATTTCAAGAAATCTGGATCCTTCAAGTCACTTACTATTTTTTAGCGCTTCAAAATGCATTCTTTTATAAGACTTTTGCAAGAATTGCAATGTTGGTTGTTGCAATTACGAAACGATACAATGGACCAGAGCCCAAAGAGGAGGTTCCTACTAGAATAACTAAAAATCCAAAATAGCGTTTTTGATGCCCAAATATGGGGTCAGTCAAGAAAAGTGACATATTAACAACGTTAAAGATCAGCTGAGACATGTCACTGAGAGAATTGGCCTTCGTATTTCTTCCACATGCACCGTTTCCTAAGGCCACAAATGATTTACTCTCAAGAAAAAAATGAGAGAATGTTCTCAGAAAAGAACAATGAAGAGGCTATCGTCGATCCTGAGTGCTATTTTAAGTAAAGAACAGGTGCTACTACCAAAATCGGAAGTTGTAAGACCTATTTAGTTGATGTATTATCATCAAGATTGAATTATAAAGTGGAATGTTGATATGAATGAGATCAACCAGCAGACTCGCATAACCCTTGTTGCCGGATCGTCTAAATATTCGCGCTTGACTCTATTTTCTGGTTAAAACAAGAAAACTTCTAGGAGGCTTTTATTTAGTTGGTTTTAGCAAAGAAAGCATTTATGCAGGAACAATTATACGATCAAACGAACATTTTAAAACTTTCTAATTCATTCATTTATTTAAAAATGTTCCAATAATGGAAACTTAAAAATTATTTTGGCTGCGGTTGTCTTAGGTCCATATTTTGCAATATGGTTAAAATCGAGAAAGATGTGGTTAAAATCTGAAAAAACAAAACAACAAAAACAATTACAATATTCAAATAAAAATACGATATAAAGGTCCATTACAGTACGAAACATCTTCAAATTTAAGTTGTACATCTTGCCACCGGTCAAGCGGAAAGGGCGCTGAGCGTTGAGTATAAAGAATAAAGCATCCTGTTTTATTTCACCAGAATGCAAGTGCCAGGGGCTACGCTGAAGGGATTCATCACAACGTTTGCTATACAAAAATATAATTTCCCCCATATAACAGATCATAAACATTTCCCAGAGCGCCAAAAGCAAATACTGACTAAGCGAGAGCAGACGCAGGAACGAGTTGGCGGCTGTGGACTTAAAGTTTTGATACAATATTATACAATTCTAATATCATTTTACATTTGTACACCTACCTTAACCCAAACAAATGCCACTAGGCAAACTAGCAGTGTCACTTCAAGATATTTTAGAAACGACAGATAACTGTAGAGGTCCTCCAACATTTTTAGGCCGTACAATATATAACGATGATGAGCAATACAAGGTCTAAGAGCGATTTTGAAACCTTCGTAGAAATTTTCGGGTTTCGGTGTTTCCTTGTCCAAAAAATGTGGCATGCAGTCGAAGTCGGTGCGGTATTCCTTGGCGACGTAATATTGATTAAGCTCGTAGTCGGCGATGCTTTGCTCTTCTCTCAGTAAACTATAGATATGAGACATAAAAACGTAGAGAAAGTTGTAAGGAAGACATCTTACTTAAAATGATAGACATACATTTAGTAAATTGTGCTTTTCACCTTTTACTTTGACGTAACCATTTCTAAAAATAGGGTCACGAACGAACGTTTCGCACTCATACTCATATATTTATGAGAAACTTTCGTCCCCAAATGAAATAACTTTAAACCGCGAACGAGAGAGGTTTAATAGCAAGCTTTTGCAATTTGAAGTTTGATATTTCGTTCGTTAGGGCTAATAACTGGTATCGGATGGGAATTAAGATAGAAGCCAGACGCCATAACTGTTAACACTAAATTCTTATCATGCCTCCACTTCACATTGATTATTCTAGACCCTATATGTGTGGAAAGGCTTAAGTTATTTGAGGGGTTCTGTAAACTTGCGTTTTCGATGGGTTGTGGTATAGGGAGTAGGGTGTGAGTTGAGTGTAATTGAAAAGAGGTGGTTAAAGCCATGCTGGAACTCATTACGTATATTTGGTACTTCTGAGTTGATTCTGGATAGGTAAGCGTTTAACGTACTTCAATATCCAGAACGATATTACGAAAGGGTGACTCTAGATTCACAAGTAAACTCGAACTCTTCGTCTGCAATGGATGGTAGTTGGAGTTAAGCGAGTCGGTGAAGGTGTTAATAGTTTCACTGTTAATGGCGTTTTGTGCGTTTCTACAGCTAGTTGTGTCCGTATTGTTCGATGTCGAGGCGGCATCCCAACCGAAACTTTTAGTTATGCAGGTCTTCATCGGGAGACATCCGTGCGACCATACTGGTGTTCTGTTGTTAATGAAATTTCTTTGTCTTTTTCCCTTGTGTTGGGGGTTTTGTTGTGTCCGAGTACTTTGGCAATAGTCACCGTCGTTTGGAGAGTGTAAGAATACATGCTGTCGATTGTTACACCTAAAATCATAGGGTTTTTGGTAGGTTCTTGATAACCTCCTAGACACAGAAGATGATTTATGGGATGATAAGACTCCCCTAGGCTGTTGGGTTTCCCAGGTTTAACAAGCCACCTTTCGCACGACTTTTCACGGCAGTTATTATGCTTTCACTGCCAAATGGTTATGCAGCAATTTGCCTGTACACCGTAATATAAACTTACACGAGTTCCGGTTTCGGTTTTCTTAGAATTATGTATGTGGTAGCTAAAATATTCTTCAGACTGCAGTTAAGTATATCGAATTGACCAGAGAAGATCACCGCTATCAGCACATAGAAAGCACTCGTACAACCAAAGGCAGCAGCAATTTGAAGCTGACCCACTGTTTGTAGAAAGTAAATGAACTCATAAACTACCGGTACCTAAATAAAAATTCAACGAATGAAAATATGAATCAAGAGTTGTCTTCAGACAATTACCACAACCTAGACCTACCTTATAATCGATGGGGTACCAACAGGCCAGTGGCAAGCTGCTATCTTGATTAAAGATGGGTACGAAAAGCCAGAAAGTAACGCCAGCATAACAGCAAATCAGAAATACCGTAGTCCACATGTTCGACAAATCGACGCTCTCCTTAAATGTAACGTAGGTGAATCCAGCAGCTGAACGCGTTCGACATTCCTCGTTCAAATAGCACATTAACTCTTTTACACGTTTGGGTTGGATGCGTTTAAAGAAGACCTTTGCGCATATTGCCCACGTATAAATGACCGTCTGGATCATACAATTCACTATCAGTTCCAGATCACCTTTATCCTGATTCAGATATATGGTGCAGATAAAGAGTATGTCGATATGTAGCAATGTTAAATATAAGAAAAGTTCGTAAGTCCAATCCACAGTAACGGCGAGAAACCGCAGGCGAGCAGGAAAATAACGTTCTAGTGGTAGGCGATACATGGCAGAGAACCATAAATGCCAACGAATACATCTGAACATATCACGTCGTTGCATTCTGCACGTCGCACATCCTTGGTGCACCGTTGCGGAAATATCATGTTTTTGCTTTTCTTCATTCGATGACATTTGAATCACGATTTTTTGTCAATAAAAAGAAAATAGTTCGTGTGCCCTTTTTATAGGTTTGTAAGCACCAGGCATTGCTCATTTGCCCAGCAGGAATGCTCTCTCCGAAGTATGTTTTTTATATGTACAAATAAAATATAATTGTGTAACGACTTCCCAATTCATGTTCGCCATTGATGCCGTAGATGTTTCATATTTATAGAAATATTTGAACTTAACAAAGATAGTTTCAAAAAGGTTATGGCGAGTACTGAGGCGTTCCCACTGCCCTTTACCGTTTTTTGAATAGAAATATAATATTAGAGAATGAAGATAAAAGGTCTAAGGACCTCGTCTCGAAATATGCAACGGGAGGATTGAAGCACTTCTTTACAATTCTCACTTTTTTTCTTCCACTTTTAAAATCGACACAAAAAACTCCTGCAGGGTTGCTTGAATCACTTTCACTTTGTTATTTTGATCAAAGGGTTGCATCCCTTATGGCACAATATGTACCGTTCTATGGCAATAATTACTAAATTAAAACAATTTTAGAGGCGGAAATTTATTGGTTTTAATAGGAATTGTGCGTGAAAACTTTTCGAATTACCTTCGCTCGAATTACCTTCGCTCATGTGATTAAAGCACAATGGACAAATTATAGACGAATTTACATTCGAACGACATTCGAAATTTTAATAATATTTAATCAAATATTTACGCTTTTCTTAACTTTTGACTTGAAACAGTTACTTCTGGTAAATGTTTAAAAGTTTGATCAGATTCTTCAAGACATTCAAAATAAGCATATATTGTAGAAGGAAAAAGGATGTCAGAAGTTGTTGTTGGTGAGTCAAGCGGACTATAGACTTTAAAGTATAATTACTTGAAACACAAGCCTAGTCAAGTCCATCCATTATACTTCGTATACTGCTGCAGAGCTTAGTTCTATTCTGAGTGATTCGACTTTGCAATTCAAGGTTCGCGGTATTAACGCTCATTCGGGCTTCATCTTCGGATGATTACAAGGAGTATCAAGATTCAGTAGATGGATGGTTCTTAGTAGATATACACTTATTCGCGGGGATATCTACAGGAATCAGCGCTGCGACACCCATGGTTTCGTACATTATTATGGGTCCAATGTAGTGCCAGACCCATAGTAAATATACTTGTGCAAAGCATGAGCTAAATTTTTAGACCCATTAAATGAACGGATATTAGTAGATATCCCTGAGAAACTGTTTTTGTTTTGCAAGTTATAGGCCTATGTGAATGTTTTGATTGCTAATTGTGTTTATCATAAGTTGTCGTCGGCATTATCGTCGGTGATTTGTTCTCTACTTAACGGACTTTTTTGCATTTATTCAATTAATATTTATAACCTTAGTACTTTTCTACAACAACTGGTTGATCGAAAAGGTCCTCTTATTTTCAAATCGTTGGCTAATTTGAAATCGTATTTTTTCTACAAAATCTGAAATATTTAGGATATATAAGTATAGAACCGATGCGAGAATTCTGTCACAGCCTCATTCATGTATATTGAATATAGTCAGTAAATTAAAACCGTTTTTCTGTCTTAGTAATTTTATGATCAGTAAACAACAATAGCAGGATGGAGTCATGAGTAGAAGTTCACGCAAGTGAGGAAAGTTCTCTGAACGCCATTCACTTGGGAGTGGCCAGAAACGATTCTTAGCTCAAGCAGCGAACGACTTCCGGCCTTTGACCAAGTATCCTCTGGGTAGCTTAAGAACATCCGTTTGAAGGCGAGCTAAAGTGAGAAGACGAAACATCCCGCCACGTAAAAAAAAAACACCCAATGAAAGAAAACAATAACTCGGATGAGTGACCCCCTTTTGATGATGGCCATGGCAAATGAATTAAGGACTATGATTTGAGGGCACTTCAACCTGCACCTGGAATATCCAGTCTCTTAGTTGGGAAGGTACCGCTGCCCATCTGGTTGATGTCCTTGTTAGAGTGAACGCTGATATCACCGCCGTCCAAGAAATGCGATGGACGGGACAAGGACTGGGACGAGTAGGTCCTTGTGGCATTTATTACAGTGGCCATATAGAGGAGCGCAAGATTGGTGTCAGATTCGTGGTGGGAGAGAGATTCCCCCGCCGAGGACTATAATTCACTCCAGAGAATGAACGTTTAGCCACAATCCGCATCAAAGCGAGGTTCTTCAACATATCGCTGATTTGCAACCTCGCCCCGACGGAAGAAGAGGACGATGTGACCAAAGATGCACGAGGAAACATCCCCAAATGGGCTGAGGCTGATTTACTTCGCCGGAGCCCGAAATATGGTTATCTGTAGTACTAGATTACAGAATAAGAAGATTCACCAAGCTTCCTGGCTGTCTCCGGATCGAATAACCACCAACCAGATCGATCATGTTGTGATAGACGGAAGATACGTCTCTAGTGTTTTAGATGTGCGTGCGCTCCGAGGTACTAACATCGACTCGGACCATTATTTTGGTGCAGCCAAGATTCGCACCTGCCTCTGTGCAGCAAAAAACGCACGCCAATAAACACAAGGAAGGTCGCCGTCGACAAGTTGGAATCAAAATAGATAGCCGAACGATTTTCTACTCGACTTACACTCCTGCTCTCTGAGAGCACTCGTCAAAAACTCGGTATAAGGGAACTGGGGGACGGCATTTCAAGCTCCTTACATACAGCTGTAACCGAAACCATTGGTTTGCGGAAATTGAAAAAGAACAGCTGGTACGACGAGGAGTGCCGTGTAGCAGTAGAGAGAAAACAGGTTGGGGACGGGATAGATACCGAGAGTTGAAGAGGGAAGCGACACACATTTGCAGACTGAAAAAGAAAGAGGTCGAAATGCGTGAGTATGAAGAGCTTGATAAGCTG
>NW_017536108.1:392037-404259 GCF_001853355.1 Bactrocera latifrons | reverse complement strand
ATATATGATGACATTGACATAGTTCAGCGAATTAAAAGACAGTGACTACGCTGGCTAGGTCATGTTGTCCGAAGGGACGAAAAAGCTCCAGCTGAAAGTATTCGACGCTGTACTCGCCGGGGAAAGCAGAGGAAGAGGAAGACCTCCACTCCGTTGGAAGGACCAGGTGGAGAAGGACCTAGCTACACTTGGAATATCCAATGAGCGCCACGTAGAGAAAAGAAGAAACGACTGGTGTGCTGTTTTTAACTCGGCTATAATCGCGTAAGCGGTGTCTACGCCAATTAAGAAGAAGAAGAAATCCCAATTACGCTTATTACTTCTTTTTAAGGTACCCTTTCTGGAGAAATCTTGAATTATGAAATAAAAAAAATTTTGGAGCTATCTTTGTTCATACTGATTAGCAAGATATGCTCGGTCATCCTAACCCGCCATCACCCCAACACCCGGTCATCATTTATAAATATTAATAAGAATAAACATTTGAATTTCCCTTTCTGCTACATTTATTATTTCCTTCATCAGCAGAAGGCACTCAGGTAGATTTACTCGTACGAACAAGACATAACCGCATAAGTTTAATTTGGACTGTAATGAAGTGTGGTAAGAAATTTGCTCCTTCTGCTCAAATAATTTTCGTTCTTCTATTCACAAACGATTAATTGAGTTAGGACTTTTTGAAAATCCAAAACAAAAATTATTTCCCACACAAAAATTGTTACTTTAAATAGAAACATTACGACTCACTCAACTTTGAGTTAAGCTTTATTGTTTGGCCGAACAAATATCTACTGTTATACATATGAGCAAGTAGCGTAAATGAGCACTCGCAAGAGAAGTGGTCTACAATTGAGTGGACAGTTAAATGGCAATGCACACGTGTCTGCCAGACAAATTTCACTTCAATGCACGGTAAGTGTGTTCAGGCTTTACTGAGAAAGAGCATGTGACATAGAGAGATGGTGCGCAGTGTGTGTGTTTTGTTGAGTATTAAAATAGATATTTGTGAAAAGTTTTGGGAAATTCAAGCCTTTCGTGTACTTTTACTTCCGTTCGGCTTTTTGCAGGCGACAATTCGTTAATTCATCATTCAATCATGTTTCTTTATCGTTAGTAAAATTTGGCAACAGAGTGAACACTGTTATGTCTGTTACACAGCCAGACAGACAGATGAACATGGCTAAATTGTCACAGCTCAACATACCGATCATTTATATTTGTGGCAACCTCGAATGATCATTACGGCGTTAATTTAATCTTTGGAGCGCCACTCCTAAAATACAACTCTACCTAACTCCTAAAGGCAACGTTATCATATGTTTTTAATCCTTCATTCCTTTTATTATTACATTCTTGCTAGTTCTTAAGTTATAACGAAATAACTTCTTCTGCGATTGGGCGTCAATCATAACGCATCATCTCTCTTGTTCCTACATTGTCTCTGACGCTTCCTTCTGGGTGTTACAAACTTCGTGACAAATTTAATATACTATGTTCAGCGTATAAAAATACACTTTTAGCTTCATAATGAGGCTGCTTACAACTTTTATTGATATTAGTGGTTTTCATTCTCGGCTGAAACTCCGATAAAATGCTCCATATTGAGTTTAATATTTAATTTGATATCATATCATGTGAATCAGAAGAAGTTCCTTTCAACTGCAATTCCGTGGCCAGAATTTGTATGCAAGAGTTTAAGACTTAGTTACATTTCACCAAGCTATAGCTTTGGGCAGGGAGACTCAGTGGATGTCGAGGTTAAAGAAGCAAGATTAGTTCATTAATCATAGTTATTTATACTAAGTGAGCAAATAGGGTGACAGGTTGCTTCAGACGAACAGTTTCACGGTAATACCAAGTAGTATACTATTAGTTCTAGCCCTTTTAGAAAGCTTGAAATTTACAAAAGCGTTGCTGAAAGTTTTGTTAATGTTTATTTTAACTATATGGCTTGCATGTATAAGATTTGACTCTTATGTGTCGCAGGGTCGTGTAGAAGCACCTGTGCGCAATCCTTCGAAAGTTTTATTTAGCTCTCCATTCATTCAAGGTTTGTAAAAGAATCTCGACCTAACCGACTTAAATATGTCCAAACATCTATACGGATGGCTCGAAGATGGACGATGGAGTTGGTGCGGGAATATACTGAGTTACTGAATCTAGAGTTAGGCGTAAAGCATCCTTTTAAGTAGCTGTACCAGTATATATCAAGCTGAGGTCTTTGCTGTTGCGAAAGCCGCGAGGGCAATGAAACCAATGATGGTGTACGGCTAACATCCGGAAACTTGATTAACGTTGGGAAACCCATACATTTTGTAAACGATGATCTCGGCAGAAGCATGGTAAAGAAAAACCAAACCCGATGGAATGAGCTACGTGAAGGGAATCGAATCGGAAGTACACAAAATTCCTATTGGCACTCAATAGAAGAGACTGTAGGAACCTGATGGGAATACTAATTGGTCACTATCTACTTACGACACACGTTCGAAGGATGGATCGAGGTATAGCAAATGACCAAAATTGGTCTTTGTGTGGCTTATTGGCCTGCCCGATTAACCTAATATATCCATAAAATACAATAACAAATCATAATGCCACATGTCACATAACTCGTTACCTTCATACCGAATTAATTTTTTTTTACTGTTGTCTTGAAATTCATTTGTTGTTGCTGACTGTAGCTAGTTTCTACTTCAACATAAAAAACTTAATTGGATATAGAATTTGGGAAAAAGTTTGTCAGTTGCAATTAAAAGAATGATGCTCTTCAACGGATATGAAAACTGACTAAGGCATAGCTGGATGCATTATGATTGATACCGATATTCAGCGTCACCTCTTTATGTTCCCGTTAGTACAATAGTAAAAAAATGCTTCAATTTTTCTGATTTTTATTTATTTCATTAAACATAAACGAATAGTATAATAGGAAAGAGAATGAAATGATTGGCATGAGTAAGTTTTACCCACACAACAAAATAACAAAATGTGAAAGATTTGATTATAAAAAGTACAAATGTGAGTAATAATTTGCGCGCCTGTGGCACAGAATTGCAAAAAATTACGAGGCAATACGGAACAATAGTAACAAAATGATAATAATAATGGTAAAATTTAATAATTTGCATATACACACAAGCGAATGGTATTTATACAAATGGGGCGATGTCTGTAATTTATTTAAGCTATAATACGAGTTTGAGCACAAAAAGCAGCAGCTAGCTTCAAAGCAGAAAGCAAGAGAAAGCCGCGGAACGCAACCGTATCTGTACATCCATTTTATCCTAGCGCTAATCTCAACTACGATTAAATTTGATTTCGAAGCCGTGCAACCTAATCGATGTTCAGTTGTCGGAAGGTGCCCTCCATACCGAACAAATCGTCGCTGGTCTTCGGTGAGCCGGGACGCAACGCTTCGTTGGCCTTCTTGCCCTCCTGCTCTTTGAACCAAGGTGTGTATTCCTCCAACTTTTTCCTCCATTGTTGATTCAATTCGACCACCGAACCAGCTTTGCCGCCATATTCGTCGGGCAACAAGTCACGTGGCACCGCCTTGTATAAGCTTTCGATGTTGCTGTGGAAAGTGATACGATTGCGTATCTTCTCCTTAACGAAGGGGCGCACAAAGTTGAAGATCGTATCGACCAATGGTGAAATATTGAACACATGCACTTCCTTCACCTTCACCGGGTATGCCTCCTGCACAGCAATGAGGAATTTCTTAATCACAGTTGGCGTGAATTTGGCAAAATGATGTGCTGAAGCCAGCGTAGCATCGACAATGAAAATATCACCGGCAATGCCGACTTTCTCCTCCAACAGGCGAATATCGCCGATCATGAGCGCCACCTTGGCGGCATCGTTAATGTGCTGCGCCTGAAAGTCGACATCAATGCCGCGAACGAAAGTGATGCGGCGACCGTTGGGCGTGAGACCAGGTAAAGTTGGGCAGTGTCTAATCATGCGAGAGCGTGGGAAAAAGAACGAAATGAGTTTAGCTGATATCAATGCTGCCATATTGTACCATAAACACTTACAAGTAATCCAAGACCATTGCCAATTCTGGCCGATTAATATCACGATTGGCGAAGAATTCCGGTACGGCATTACGCATTGTATAGTACATGTCGAGCTTCTTTTTCACCTTCTCCAAACTGAATTTGCAGCCACGCAAGAATGTGGCCAAACGGCCATCGTCCATATCCTTGGGCAGATGCGGTTGTGTGTCCAACCATTCGCGTATGAGTTTGATGTCGCGATCGATATCCGATTGGTTTTCAGGTTCGCGAAGTTCTTCACGAATGGAGATGCGTTGTTGAGGTGTAGGCTGGATGAGCATCATCTTTTGGAGAGAAGAGATTGAAAATTGTTATTACTCTCTGATTTTATTTGGAATTATAAAATTATTTATGAAACAGTGTAATTAAAATATATTGCCATAATGGCAAAAGAGAAGAGCAAGTGGAACAAACGATTGGCATAAAGTCTGGTATAAACAAATAAAAGCTATTTGCTATCTTTAAGTCTCCTATAACTGGCATAACAAAATAGAAACCAAATATACAGTAATGAATCAAGCAAATAACTGGTATAAGTGCATAACAATAGAGAAGGCGTGTCGTAGATTGGTATGGATTTGAGAGTGGTAAATATAAAAAGCTGGTCTCAAATCATGATTTTTTATTCGCAAAAGGTTAGGTGTGGTGAAGGGATCAAATAATTTATATAGAAAAAAGGAATTAATATAATCAAGTAGCAGCCAAAGAATGGCATAACAAAGTGGTAAACCTTTAAGGCGGTATTTTGTTTACGTAACATTGGAGTGCCGAACATATATTTTTTACAAACCAATAAAACTGGTGTAATCAAACAGTAGGAAAAAAATTGGTATAAATATAAAAACAACCCTGTCTTTTATACTCACCCCATTCCAGTGTGATAAGTCTAGTAAATTTTGAATATACATATAACTGGTATAATGAAAAACAAGCTAAAAAAATTGGTATAAATAATTGTTTATGTTTTTTATACGCGAATAACGATGTGTGGCGAATCGAACAAATAGTTAATTTAAACTAAAGGAACTGGTATAATAGAATAAAAACTGGTATAAATATAAAAAAACTAACTCTGCCTTATATTCGTGAAACGCTCGAAAATTGGTATAAAAATTAAGAACTGGTATAATTAAATAAAACTTTTTCTAAAATTTCCAAATCTTGACGTGCTGCGAAACGATTAAGTAATTGGCTTAAATGAATTAAACTGATATAATAAAGTTTACGTATATATTTTTCTAAGCAATCGCTAAACATTATTTTTGTTTTCACTAATTAGTGTTTTTCAATGTTTATTGCTATTTTCTACCCACATATAACATTTTCGTAAAGTATTCTGTTAGCAAATTTATATAGATAAATATAACCTGAACCTGTACAGCCAAATTAGTAAAAAAACCGTATTAGTAATAATAAAATATATACACAGAGACAACCTTCAAATTTTGCTTCACAGCTTGCGGCGACTACAGCGAACATGTCTGCACACAATTTGCGCAACATGTTGATGCTAATGTTTCGCAACATAGTGATGTTGGCCAAGCAGACGTTAATATGCGAACGCAATAGTATAAGTGAACTGAGCTGCTTCATGTCGTTGTATGTATGCAAAGTGAATGTATGTTTGTGTATTTTTTCACAAGTGTGCTCAAAAATGTATGAAATTCATAAAAACATGCGGCTAAAGTGGAATAAATAAATATTTACGCCAACCAGAGATGAGCGCTAATTCTATCGGGCAGTAATAGTTCCGGCGGCCGGTATGCAGACCTGTTTTACGCATAGCTAAATAGTATAGTATGCACGCTTGCTTCGGTTATTCTAATATTGTTCTTTAGCTGATGTTGCGTGCAGCTGCGCAACAGGTTTTGGATGTTGCATAATAGCAGGAAGTTCACCAAAATGCATGGTAAGTATATGCATAGTTATATATAGTTGCTGTGATGTTGTGTAATAAAGATTAAGTTAATGAATAAAATATTTTTGTTTAATTTTTTATAATCTTTTATGATTCTTCAATATCTGCGAGCTTGCCAAAGCCGCATTGCCGCCTCGTGGTGACCACAACTTTGGTTGCCAACAGCTTAGCGCATCGAGTGACGCCCAAAGCCGGTATTGATATTGAGCTGTGTGTCAGGCATGCTTGTTTACTTATTAATGTGTGCAAACAACTTAATGTAGCCAGTGCAAATTGGCATTTGGTTTGAGCAATTTTTGTTTATTTGTTTGCAATCACGCCACATTTCCGCTAATTATGCGCAAAACCACGCTTCTGAGTTGACGAACGGAAATCGCTTGAACTCAACACTTCAGCCGTGGTTGGGATGTAATGTCGCACGACAAAAAATTCCAAAAAATAAAATAATTTAAAATAAAATAAATAAAGTTAAATAAAAAAAAACACAATAAAATATCATTTTTTCTTACTTTTAATGAGATTTTTTCGAGTTTCCATGTTTATTATAAATTAATTGTCTTTTGATTGTTCGCAATTTTTTTATGGCAAGTGCGCATGTGCACGTAGTGTATATACAAGTACATACCGTCAACAGTTGCAGTTATTATTGCGTCTTCAATTTAAAAGAAGATTATTTCTCAATTTTGTAGGCGTGGCGTCACGCTTGATGACAACGCTTCGATAACAGTGCCGTTTAATTGCGATACACATGAAAATTGTTTCGGCATGAAATTATTTGTATTTTTAAATTATGATGTAGAGTATAGCGACGCAGTAGCAATAGTAAATTTATTATCAATTTTTGTTTTTTGGCTTTGCTAAGGTTGTCTGGCAAAAATGTTGACAGAAGATGGTGATCGTATATAAGAATAACGAGTTGATGATTGACAGGAGTGTTTGGAGATGTTCAAGAGTAATAAACCCGAGTCGTTTGTGACAATGAATGAAATATGGCTCCATCACTTCACTTCTAAATCCAATCCATAGTCATTTGAGTTGACTGTACACGATGAACCAGCTCACGAGCGTAGAAAAACGCAATAGTCGGCAAAGTTATGGCGTTCATTATTAGGGGATGTGCTTAGAATAATTTTTATTGGCTACCTTGAAAAAGGAGGGACCAGCAGCAGCGACTATTTCATAGTATTATTGGATCATGTAAAGAATATAATCGTATAAAATCTCCGCATTTGAAGAAAAAGGAAGTGCTATTTCACCAAAATACTTTACGGTGTCACAAATCACAGAATATGATGACAAAATTTGAAAAATCGGGCTTAGAATTATTTCCGCACCCACCGTATTCTCCAGATCTGGTAGCCAACGACTATTTCCTGTTCTAAGATCTCCAGAGAATGCTAGCTGGGAAAAAGCAAAGGAAAAATCGTACTATAAAAATGGTATTGAAAAGTTTGATGGTCTCTATTCAGAAATATGTGTCTTCAATAAAAAAAACGAATCGAAATAACAATTTTTCCAGTTATAAAAACAATTGGCTCACATACATAATTTGTGTAAGAATTATTTTATACAGGGCGCTTAAAATACCAAAAGCCCTGAATATGCTTTAAAACAAATTTTGACAACAAAGTCAAAATATCCAACTACTTTTATTTTCAGCATTTTGAGAGGAAACAAAAAATAAATCGCTCGAAATGCGTAAAAACGGGTGTAGTAATAAAAAAATGAGTTTTTATGAAAACAAGAAGGTACTTCTAGATAAAAGTGTGTGAGCAGCCAAAAGCACAAACTTCAAAGGACTGATAGTTATCTGCGAGTACGCAAACGAATTCCAATCTTAGAAACATTCTGTTGCTCTGTGTTTCCAAGAATTTGGAAATCAAAGAACTGTCATAATTCCATTCCAAAATTTGAGAGAACAAAAAAAAAATTGTTATATAACCGCCATTCAACTTCACTCCGCAATCATGCTTCAACTGGCAGGCCGTCCAATCAGCAGTCAATCATTCGATTCATTCATGGTACTGATTAAATAGCAATCAAGCGACACCAACCAACTGTTACAATAACAACATCAACAACAACAGCAAGCCTTCGACTCATGCTATCGTGATGTGTCACTTAGGCAGATTTGTGTTGAACTATTTACGAGTATTTGCAACGCTGTTTAGTGGCTCACAGTTGCAAGACACACCCACGAACAGCTGACAAATTAGTTGTTGTTAGTCGTCTTGCAATTACTAATGCTGGTAGTAGACGCGGTTGTTGCTGGTGTTTTAGTTGTACACGCAATTTGCATAAACACTCTGTCATGCAATGCCAACAACACTGCTGGAAAACAGATTTACTTACATACGAGCCAACTACTGTCGTTGATGTGAATGAACCGCGATCACATACACACATACACACACACATTTATTTATACTTATATATAGTATATATATATATATAGCAAATGCAAAGCATCACACTCACCCACCGTCTTTAATATTGTGCAATATTTATTTGCTCATTTCATTGATATTGACGGCCGTCTTGTATGTGGATTTGCTGTTATACTCTCAATACTTTGGTTAATTGATTAGCATTACTTTGTGAAATGTTGTACAAATGCGTATGGACTTCCAAATAAGAGTTGTGGTGGCTTTGCTGAGCATGTTGTAGTTTCTTATCGGTTTCACTGGACTAAAGTTGGCTACAGAGCAGTTACCGCAAAAAAAAAAAAAAATCTGAAAAAAATCCCAACCGAAAACGTTCTCTTTTTAAACCAGAAACTTCAATTATGCCCACCTTATCTGGCTATTTCTTCTTAGGCTTCAAATAGACTCCGAGTTCTCATAATTTTTTATACTTTGTTTATCTGTAAGCAAGCCTGGTATAAAATGCGTATACGTAAATATTGGTGGCTTTGAAGATAGTGCTTATACCACTTTAATGAGGTATAGTAGTTTTCTACGAGTTCAACTCCATAACTTGTTGTTGCTTTAACAATAATTTCTTAGACCAGCGTTCAGCGCGCAAAGAAATGGCGAATCGAAGACTTAAATTCTCTTTCTCGACATGCTGTTAGCGAGTGGACTTCGAGGGAGGTGGAGTCAGGGAGGGAGGTGGAGTCAGGGAGCACAGATATACCAATAAACTATGTGGCTTGTGTCACTTCGAGAGACACTCCTGTAGATTTATTTTTATTTTATTTACAAATACATACTTCGATTTGAGTTTAAAAACTACAACTTCATTTTAAAAACCAAAATTTGGGGCAGAGCCTTTTCCTTTTTAGGTTAGATATATCATAATAAATAAAAAAACTTCCACGAAACCGTGTTGTAATGCTAAGGCAATTAATTGCCTTGCATCTATCTGCTTAGCAAGACTGTAAATAAGCAAGAAAAGGGACTAAGGAAACTTCAAATGGGAAATTATGATTTCCGATCAGATCTGGATATCCTGTGCTAGATGGAGAAAAAGAAGTGTCTAAAAATATAAAGTTTGTGGTGACGTCAGAAAAGCGCGACAGAGAGAACTTGAAGAAATGAGGGAAATCGTTTCGCTTTTCATAGGGAAGAAAACAAAAAAATTTTAATAGAACGTTATTAGAGACTAATTCGATAATTAAAGAATTATTTTTATACTATGGAGCTTCTGTGAACTCAAGTGATTCCCTATTTCACTTGTTCAGACATTTTGAACTTAATATTACGCTTTAATTATTTGTTTAGCTTTAAACTCTGTGATGCAAAGTTCTAAAACTGAAAGAAAATGATATAGCATAATCCATTTTACAAAAATAGGATTATAACTTGTTTTTTTTGTTTTTTTTTTTGATTTGGTGCTTTCGACATTGCATCGCTTCTGTTTCTAATGTAGTTGAAAAAAGCTTAGTTTCCAAATATGAAATTTTTAAGGTCAGCGAAGTTAATGGGACGCATCGAGTAATAAATTATTGGCAGATCGGGCTATTGTTTTATAAACAAGGTTTTTAAATTAAGCATTTGGATAATTTTTGAAAGAAATACAATTTTAATCTTCTTTTGTTCTGTATTTAGATATTCTAACTACCGACTATGTTGTGAATTTGGTATGCATTGAAAATATTTTTCATATGCAATTGAGATTCTAAGCAAAGAGCTTATTAAAAGTTTTGCAATTGAAGCCAGTATGTTATAAAGCTTTAATGAAGCGTCAGCGTTATGTTGCTTGTTTTGATGTGCAATAAACGACATTTTCGAAGATGGAATGGTAAATTGTACATACAGGTTTTTTTTAGTTAATTTTGAAATCGTTAAAAAATTGTTGGATATTCAATGCGTAAGATTTTTGTAGCGATTGTGGTATAAAAAATAAACAAAAAGCGATTTTGTAGCAAGATGCAAAGTTTTGAAGTATTGTGAATGGCAAGTTAACATATTTAAGTGTTGGAAAGCAACTCCGATATTTGTTTCTCATTTCGCATTATACAAATTTAAATTTATATACAAATCTTTGCATAAAAAATAATGCATAAAGTGAAAGCAGTTTTACTTTTCCTCGTATAAGAGTCTAAAATCTTAAATGAAAGCGTATAAATAATTAAAAAATGCTACCGAATTTTGCGCCATTAAGCGAGCAATCATTTTGTCTCTGGCCAAACTTAGCGCTTTATACAAAATTACTACATTATTTTTATAAAAGTGAATAGAAATAAATTTCGCGCGAATTCGTTTCGCCAACTCAGCAACGGCGAGGCAAAATTAAGCAATTACAGAGTGTAATTAAAAAAATTATGGCAATAATAAAATTTTAAAATATAATAACTATATTTGTTTGTTGTCGTTGCAAACGCAGGCAGCACGTTTTCGCAACAACGCTTTCGTATTTTGCTTTTGTGGTATTTATGTCGTGGAAATTAGTGCGCACGTTCGGGGCTACGACCAATAAATGTGCCTTACCGTTGAAGGCAGCTAACGGTAACGTTGTGCGTCGCTTTCGTTTTCGTTGGAAGCGGCGGATTTGATGGTGCCTGCTATTTGCTGCAGCAATCAATAGCGAATGCGAAGCTTTGCACGCATGTGCAGAAAATGCATTGAGCGGCAATTACAACAACTAAAGCAATACTATTCACCATTGGTTTGTTGTTGTAATGCAACGGCAACAATTTCATGTGGTAAGCGCTTGCAAGATCGCTTGCAACTCTTATTTTGGCGGGGAAATTAGGCAATTACTCGTAAAATCGCAGCAATTACACATACGTATGTGTGTTTATATGTATATATATATATATATATATATGAGATTATGTACATATGTATAAATATATATATGTAATATCAAGTTAATATACTTGCAATAGCATGCGGCTGTTGGCGCGCTTTGCTCCCGTTGGCAGCGTGTAGAATCGCGCTAGACGCGCTTGATCAGTTTGCTGTTGTTGCTATTGTAAATGCACACAAATGCCTTCCAATCACATTTCGGTGTACAAATGCGCTTACATGCAGACTTCTAGCTCTTACCAGTCCGCAATTGCAACTTGATTAAGCTCGCTAAGTGCTTGCAACCTGCTTCCAGCTTTGCACATTTGCTGAGCGTGTTGCTGCCACTAGAAGTTGCAACATCTAGAAACCAGAAACAAACCTGTTTGGTCGCTCTTGCCACAGCATTTGGTCTATTGTCTAATATTTGCCAGCTTTTTGCACCATTTGCTTGTATTTTTTCGTACTTTTTTGCATATATGGCAATTTGTTTCTTTTACAGTTGTTGTGTATGTATGTGTGCTTCGCTAAAGCGCCGTTTGTGTTTATTGACCCAAGCCAGCAAGCATTTGACAAGCACGTTACTTACAACATACTTGTTGATTGTTTATGTTGGTCAATATTTGTCATTCTTGCGTGTCGGGAAGTGGCAATAAAAAGGCAATAAATGGATTTTCGCAAGTTTTGGTTTCAGACGCTCTGCGATAGTTTTGAGGATTACAATTAGCTTTAGTAAGTGTTTCTAGCGCAAGTGTTAATTTATACGTGTGTGGAAAGACAACGTGAATTTGAAAAGACCTGTAGAGTTTTAATTCAGATTTGCACTAATGCAGATTTAATGTAAAACAAAAAAAATGCCAAAGAGAGCTAATAACCGAATTGCTTTACAAATGAAGATATAATAAGTTATGTGAATAAGCTTTTCAACGCGTCGCGGTAAGTTGACTTTGCAAAAGCATTCTCTAGACATAAAATATTTTTTATTATTTTTTGTTTTATTTAAAATTTTCTT
>NW_017536108.1:389528-391092 GCF_001853355.1 Bactrocera latifrons | reverse complement strand
CAAGAAAATAATTATTCAGAACAAAAAGAAATTTTTATTCGCACATAAACAACAAAATTTTACTTCCTTAGCATTTGTATCGGAAAAATTCACTATAATAAACTAAGGCATAATAATAATTATCAAATTCTTTATTATCTCCATTTCGCGGAAAAAAATTTTATTCACTATAATAAACTAAGGCATAATAATAATTATCAAATTCTTTATTATCTCCATTTCGCGGAAAAAAATTTCGGTTTAGATTTAAAATTAGCATAATTTATAATTTATAAACTGATCTATACACTATCTAACTATCACACAGAAATACAACAACGTAGTTGAAATCTTCACAAAATTTATTAATCGCATGCAAATTAATTTGCGCTGCCAGAGAAACCGGGTCTTTGCCGGCGTGTTTATTTACATGTTGGCCACGGCACATCCGCATTGACCTTTAGTGTGTGCGAAATTTGTGTTGAATATTGGCGACAAGTCGCCCTGCTGCTGCCGACACCAAAGCATCATGAGCCATTGCCACATTCACCTAGATTTCGCAGCAGCACAAACAAAAGACTCAAGCGACGAACTTGACATTGCGCAAGGTCTTCGGTGCTGTTGTTGCTGTTATAACATTTCTGTATAATTTTCGCAAATAACCGTTTTTACAACAACAAGTTTTAATTTTTTGCGAGCCGAAACTGAGTGCCTTAGTAAACATACTTGTAGTTGTTGGTGCTCTATTTGCTTTGTACGAAACACATGTGCAAATATTTGTTGTAAAATGAATTTGTCGAAGTTATGTGTTGCACTGCGGTTTGCGGTAAAAAGTTAAGTGAAGTGAGAAATTCTAAATTTTTTAGTAAAATGCTAGCAATATTGAGCAGCGAGGCCTATGCTACAGTTAGCAAATTACATAGTTTTTCTTAATTTTACCACTGCTTGCACATATTTAATGGCATTCTCTGTATAATTTCATTAAATTTTGTTAGGTTTTCTATTGTGAAGCAATTTTTTTGAAGCAATGAAAAACTCAATAAACATTTTCGGAAAAATTTTAATTTTTGTAATTATTCTAGGGTTGTTCATTTTAAACCCTTAAATTTCATTATTTTATAAATAATTATTTTTTCAATACAACAATAATTCAATGGTGCGAAAATAAATTCTTAAGCTTAAAGCATGGTGGTTATGGGTGTTTCATTGAGTTTTAATTTTGGAGGGATCAATGCAAATATCGCAATTTGTAAATATTTGTGAAAACATTTTGCAGCTCTGAAAGTACTTTCTCACTTAATCGAGTTTCTTTTAATTTCTTAACAAACTATGTACATAATTTTATAGTAATGGAATATACTTGAAATGTTATACTAATGCTTAGATTGAGTTTAAACTACATCGGATCGATGTTTGAATAATTTTATGTTCCAAATTTTCTAGTGAACGATTTAATTAAGCATAAATAGCAATTAATTTCTAATATTCAAGGGACAAGCTTGCTGATAAATTTTATGAAAGAATTTGATAAATGATTTGTAAAAAATTTTATTTAAAACCAGTAATAATAATATTTTGTCTAACT
>NW_017536108.1:331607-389353 GCF_001853355.1 Bactrocera latifrons | reverse complement strand
TTCCAGTTGTATTAATAAGATACTGGTCTTTATTTCATTGTAATTTTGTTTGTATTGTACAAGTTTTTTTTTATAAATTATTTTGGAGTTTATTTATTTTGAAAAATATTTTGTTAGTTATTTAAAGTTTACATTTTTCTGGAAATATATATTTTTTGTTGCACATTCTTAAAATTTTGTTTAGTAAAAAAAAATTCATTTGAAAAGCAAGACATAATATATTTTGCTTGGTTTTGAACACTTTAGCTTTAAAAATATATTTACATGAGAAACTCTCACGAAACTTTTTGAATAGAACGGTAATTTCATATTTTAAACGATTTTCATACACATTCGTACTTCAGGCAAGTATGTTTGGGTATGTTCACGCTGGCGCATTAGTAGGAATCGTATATATCAGCTCCATGAAATTGTAATAGTTTAAATATAGAATATACATATGTAAACTTTTTTCGGTTTATGAAACATTTGATAAGGTTTTAGGAATTTTTTTCAAACTTAAAAAACCTTTTTCGTTTTTTTGTTAATAAAAAAAATGTAATATATTTTGAAATTTCAATTTATCTTCTTATTGCGTGGTTTCAAAAATTTCTTCGCATTTTTTCATTAATTTTTTGAATCACTATAATAATATTTTTTCTGAAAATCTTACATTGATTTGTTTTGGTCAAAGTCTTACAAAAAATTATTTTTGAATTGAAATAAAAAAATTTCAAAAGAATTATTTGAAACATTAAAAATTTAGAGTTTCCCATTTGTTGTACAGCTTGAAAAAAATGCTTGCAGTTTTTAATTTATTCTTTAACATTTTTTTGATCGATTTCGCTCATATGTATATACATATATGTATGTATAATTTGCTGTTGATTTAGGCATAACCTGTTTCAAGAAAGTATTTTTTATGAAGAAAAAAAAAATAAAAATTTGTCACAAAACATAAATATATTCCTTATACGAAATTTTTTTTACACAACTTATTTTTTTCACAAAAATTTTACATTTTTAAGAAAAAATCACCTTTTAGCTCTTTAGTTTTTTTTTAATTATGTGTGCTTTGAAAACAATTTCAAAACACTGAAAATTCACCATAAAGTGCCTTGCTTAAGTCTTTTGTTTGCCTATCTTATATCCGTTTATTTTTTTTTTTTTAAGTTCAAACAGTGATTTCTTCAGCGAATACAATTTAATCCTTTCGCGTTTCCTTACCTTGAGTGCTTTCAAGTTGTTTTAGAAGTTTTAATCCAAAAAAAAGCTGTAATCCTTTTGCAATTGTCACGGGCGATTTGCGCGCTTTAACTAAGTTTTCTAATTTTTATTTTTGGTTTTGAAATTTTTGGCAAATACTGAATTATTCACGACCGCACTAGCAACAACGACAACAACCGCTTCGTTGGTGGCTAAATCTGCAACTGAACACTGCCAAACATGTTTTGCCGCTATATAAGTCCGGTGTAGCTGCAGCGAGCTGTTGTTGTACCGTCGGCAGCTGTTGTTGTCGGCGCGGACGCCATTTGACGACGTCTGCATCGTTGTTGTCGTCGGCGCTTTTGTGCAATGGCACTGCTAAGCGGCAATCTAAGTCACTTCGTGTATGTGTGTGTGTGTGTGTGTGTTCGTACTTGTATCATGGTGCGTGTGTGCGTGGCGAGCTGTGCTGAGCTAGCGCAATGCGTTGCCGCGCAACTGGGTTCCACATCACTAAGTCATAGCCGAGACCGAAATCGCCACGAAATAAGCCAAACTACAATAATAGCAACAAAAAGGAATGTGCGAAATTCGCTAAAGCACTGAAATTGATTCGGTGTTGTTGTTGTTATCATTATTTTAGTTGTTTTTGTTATTGTGTGGAATCGAGCCATTGCTCATGCAGATTGTAGCAGTAGCTGAAGAAGACGCATTAACAATAACAATCATGACAACAGCAACAACTAAACCTAAAACTGTAACAACTTGAATTCATGCATAATAGTGTTTGCAACAAAAACAACAGTAAAAGCGCTTTGATCAAATATTACATAGCGCACGCGCCACAAAAAGCCAGCACTGGCTAGCGACGGGGCTTAAGCGCGTTCGCATGCGAAAGTCAATAGCCGTCCAAGCACATACATTCATGCACACATACATATATATACATATATACATTCACACACTCATACATATGTACACATAGATCTTTAGCGGTGTTTGTATGTACGTGTGTGCGCCTGTAAAAGTTTATCATTTATAATTTGAAGAAGTTTGCTGTGGAAATGCTCATAACGAGCGGTCTGCCTCCGTGTCGTCTTCTCTCACCCCTCCAACGAGCAACTTCGTTAAAGTGCCTTGTGTGCCTGGCTACGAGTTTTTCTTCATGCACCTATGATTCTCAACTTTTTTCATTACAATTATTTCGTTTTTGATTTACTACAGTTATGATTTTTTGGTGTGTGTTGCCATTGCTCGTATTTGAGTCATGGCTGGAAAATGTAGCAAGACTTGGTGATGTGCGGACAAATGTGACTGTGTGCTTAATTTTTACACACATACATATATATATGTATGTATGTATGTGCAAATACAAGTATATATGCTTGGTGAGTCTGCTCCGTCAAAGTCAGGCGAGTGTGGAAATTTGCGGAGGCAATTATATTCGATACGGAAATTTTATTTGCTGCTGAAAATTTATTAATTTTTTTGCTTTTTGCATTTTTCTTTAATTTCTGCTGAGTTGTGGAGAAAGAAGTTACTTTTGGAAAAATGTGATTGTTCGTGCAAGCATACAAGTATTCCATCTTTATTTTGGGGCTAATTGAGCCACTGTCAATTTAAAGTTTTGTTAACTTTTATGCTCTTGCAACACGTTACTACGTGCGGTGGCATACCAAGCCTCTCCAAAGAATTTAGAAATTTCACTGTATAAACCACGGCGACGTCTTCATTGTCGAGACGATCGGACGATTTGTAAGAGCGCAAGTCTTCCGGAATTTGACTTTGAATTTTCCAATTTATGTCAACAACATCGGAATTCTTGGCAGCTAACATTGTGCCCCTCAAGGTGTGACGCTTGAAAAGTTAGACGATTTTCGTGAATTTTTTTAAGTAAAAGTACATGACTGAATATTTCGAACTTCTTCGAACGTAATAAAATATATTTTCAGCTATATTTTAAGACATTAACAAAAATGTTAACAAATAACGGAGTTATGAGCTGTCTTCCATCCAAAGTGCCAAAAACAAGTGCCATAACCACTGACATGATTCCGACCGAATGAGTAGCTCAAACAGAAAAATTCAAAAAGTTTAATTAGCCTAAAGATATTTCTATACAATGTCCTACGATCTTTGAAAAATATCAGAAATTAACAAAATGGCGTAATTTAAAATATTGTTTTTAGGAAAAAAATTGTCGTTTTCTTTTAATGCCAAATCGATAATTTTGAACAAATCAAAAAGATTGTAAGTCATTGTATGGTAAATGTATATTACTCAGTTTTAATTTGAAGTCAAGCGGTCAATTTCTCGTTGAGTTATGACGCCAGCAATTTTGAAAAATGTTGCTTCGAGAAAAACGCGTTTGAAGTTTCTTTTTTATATGTGCTTGCACCTCCGATCGGTCGCATGCGTTGTCCTGCGTGAAATTATGTGTTTTGAAATGGAAAGAAAGTTAAAATTTACCTTGTGTTAAAAATCATTTATTTTCGATTTGGATAAACAATATTTTATGGTTTCTATTCCGGTGCGTAACAGAGAGAGAAGATCTTTTTCCAACACGGGAACACGCCACGTATAACTGGCGCGCACTCATGCAATTGTATTTACGAATTAAACATTCGTGATAAGTTCAAGTGAAGTGAATTGACAAAAGGCAGATGGAATTGATATCAAACCACTGGAACCAAAATTTGCCTATTTCCAATTCTTATCGAATACAATGTAAAATGTCTTCGGCAATGTATTTTTGTTCGTATTCCATAATTGAGCCGGATTTGAAGGCTGATATGTTGAAATGCTTATCGCGAAAAGTGTGCGAACTTCAGTGGCATCGTTTGATTCCATTGATTATCATGTTCCAGCAATTGTAATTGCTGGCATGCCTCTCAAATGAAATTAAACCACGTACATTTATTAAAATCAACCGAAGGTATAAGCAATCATCGTTTTTCGGGTGGATATTGTAAATTCGTCCTAACTAATTAGTTGAGAACACACCTGGATATCAATCTACTGGTTGGCCTTGCTTTCTGTCTAACTATTGCTTCGACGATGCATTCCATGTCTAATATCAAGGCATATCCGAATAGAGCAATGCTCTCGCAAACGAATCACTGAGTTGAGAAAAAACTCGTTAATGTCAATTTTGTTGTTGAAAGTGTTTCCGCTGGCTGTACTGTGTATTCTCTGGGTCGAAAAATATTCTTTGGCCAATCTCCAAATGAACGGCGAGACGCACAATAGTCGGAAAGCGTTCATGAATTGCAAAAGTAAATACCCTACAAAGCGCTTTATTGCAGTTCACGTATCGACATGCTATGTTGCTGTCCTTGGTGACGTATTTGCAAGCGAATTTGATCGATTGCACCAAACTGCAATTTTCAACATTGGCTTGAGTTTTGAATATGAATTAGACAACAGTAGCGAATATGATACGATCCATATGTTGTAGACTTCGATATTCACTCTAATGCTGAATGTTCTGCCATTGTCATCTGATGAGCTACGACGATAGAGTGGACATCCGTCATTTCCAGTTTTGGTTTCCGAAAGAAAAGCACTTGGATAGTGTTTCGTGCATTTATTGTTAGACATACAAACCGAAGTGGGATTGTGGTGTCCGCAAGTCCATGAACCATATTGGTTTTCTTCACTTTGTATAATACTGGATCTCTATTTCTATGTATAAGGAATTTCCAGAGAAATGATTTCATCAATTTGATCTGGTGTAACCATCATCTACCATCCAAAGAAGAATGTGCGCGTGCGGCAAACTTCTTTTTTGCAACTCAACACACTACATCCAGCATCTGACTGCATACATACGTTGCTTCAAGATAAAGTCCATCAAACATCGTAGCTGTTTTTTGAAAAGTTGTGCTATGACATCGTAACGATCGCTTGCTGATTGACCGCAATCCACAATTCCACACGTACGTCATCGCATCCTGGGACATGAACCAGTGTCTAGGTGTGCCATACGTTTATGGCAAAGAGAACGTCGACCGATATTAGCGCGACCTCTTCGTGGCTTCGTAACAAATTTCAATCTGAGTTGATTACTTCGTCTGAAAAACACATAAAGTTTTCACTGAATAATTTTTCTTTTAAATAGCCGAATCAAAAAGCAAGCGACCGAAATTTAACGATTCAAATAATTTGCAAATCAAAATATTGAGAAACAAAAGAAAAAATTTTTCGAAAAAAAGTCACTTTTTGGAAATTTCCAATTTTTCTAGTTTGCCTTATGAAAAGTATAAGGCTTTTATATTTCTAAACCTTTGCAGATTCGCAGCGAACAACTTCTGAAAATTTCATGAAGATTGGTTCAGCCATTCTCCAGCCTTAGCGTTACTAAAAAACATATGTGCATTCATTTTTACTTACATATACAATGTGTACAAAAGAAAACGTTTGTATATAAGCGGTTTCCGGCATTTATTCAAGATGTTATTTTGAAAATGTGCTTTATTTTTATAACATAACACAACCGTCTTAACTCGCTCTTCTAATTTTCATATTACCGAAATGAAAATGCCGTCGGCATATGTGGAAATGGGATATGTTGCCTCTTCGAAATTTTCATAGAAATGRAAACTGCGCTGTTAAACTGCTGAAGTGACAGCTTCTAGCYTACGATATATGGCAAACTATGTAGTGTTCTATATCTAGTAAGCAATGAGCAATGTGGAGTCTCCACAGGCAATGGGCACGGCAATGCAGCTAGTATTCTATAAATTATATCCTGTCGAGATGAACCGTTATTATAATAAAAATATTTTTGAGAGTTGGTAACACTGTAAGGTTGGCACCCATCAAACATGTCCACACATTAATTATTTTTATATTTTGGAATTTAAATACACGATGTTATGAGCAAAGTTGATATTATGTTGTCGATTCAAAAGTCTTGTTTTAATGCGTTCTTCAATTCGAGTGGAACTGAGCGTACAAATACCGTCAAATGTTTGGCAGAAAGTAAGTGGTCAACTTTTATATGGGAAAATGGAATTGTCGTCTTACTCTATCTTACTCGCCATTTTTCCTTATTTGCTCACCGTTTAGACCTACCCTGGACTACGACAAACATTTTAAAACCAAAATCAGCTCAATCGGCCCAGCCGTCATCGAGTTTTAATCAGACTAACGAACAACAATTAATTTTTATTTATATAGATTTTTTAACAGATATTTTGGTTTTATTCCTTACTATTAATTCATTCTAATATATAACTATTTTTTCATATTTCATATATTTCATTTTTTATAAAGTATTTTAAATTTTTCAATTTTTATTTTGTTTAARTATTTTTTTTTATTTTTACAAAGAAAAAAACGGTTATTAATTAAGTGGAAGTTGTTAGTGAAAGTAATCRCAAGATAATCATCGAATAACTGCATAAAGAGATTTGTCTAATTGCAAGCTGTTGGAAGTTAAGGTCCACATATTGAGCAATAACATTTCAATCAATCATAATTGTAGAATGCTATATGTCACACCGATAATTATAATTATTTAATAGTAGAAATGCAGGGTTCTTCTGGCTTAGTATCCCAGCCGCAAATGCAGTATCTTTGCACTTGATTCGGTCACTCTCAACTCAGACAACTCGACCCGAAGGTAAATACGTTGGCGTGGCATCATAGACTGATAGACCGGATCTAAAGAAAGAAAGAAGTATAGTTCCACAATCTTGAAAAAATACATTTGGAATTGCTTCCTGAATATAAAAGAAGAGATTTGTACTTTGCGAATTTGAAAGTTCTATAATATAATGAAAATCTAAGTATCAGACATTTTAAAGTCATCTAATTTGCAAAATCATTGAAAAAGTCTACTGCTTATACGAATCGAATGTATGTAAGAACCATTTCGAAGGCGAAAATATTAATATAAAGTATTGGAACAATGATCCAATCGAAAGAGCTAAGAATCGTGAAAGCTTAAGCCTCAATAAAAGCTCTTATAAGCGTAAGCTTCAAGGGAAATTCCTCAGTATTAAAAAATCTTGAACTAAAGCTCCATAAAAACTTTTACGAAGTCAAGCTCAGTTCAAAATTTATGCAATAATGAAACCCCTAAACCTTAAAGCATCAGACAAATTCGTGCAAGCTTAATGGAACTATGCAAAGAGGACTAAGTTCTACGAGAGTTACAAAAAATATATTTAATCGATTGGATTGGCTAGCCTAGACAGACGACTGAAAATGTGAACAATTTGTATGGTCCTGATACTGTAACAGCCAATTACGCCCATGTTTTGTTTCGTCGATTCGGTGGGTTTGATGTCAAAAATGTATCGCGCTTTAGAAGGTCAATCGATGAAAATATCTATCAAATAATGGAAATCGTTGAGTCTGAGGGTCTTGCACACCCTGTTTCGATTGTCTAGGTCTTTAACATTACCCAAAGAAATCATTTGGAAGCTTTCACAAATTTTTGAATCACAATATGCCTATGAATATGAATAGTGGGCCACTTACGACAACGTCATGCGAGAGCAGAACCGCTTGGTCATCTTCGACCAGTAGTGATATAAAACGATAGTGACTCGAAAGTGATTCTGAGACCAACCCTGCTCTTGTTCCACCTTATGGTCCGGACCTGGCATAAGGCACGCTGTGAAGAGTATGAAAATCCTTTAGTTGTAATTTTGCAATTAAGGTTCCTTTCAAATTAGATGGATTGATATACAAATTCTCAATTAAATAACTGTTACTTAATGCAAGATATATTAAATTATTATGTATTTAAATACATTTATATTATTCCAATAATGTATATGGATTTAATGCAAAATTGTCTCTATTATTTTTTTTACAATTAATTAATTGCTGATTGTTCTATAAGTGCTTCTATAAATAGACACATGCTTAGGTAAATATGTATTTTATACTTCCGCTACTGGTTGCACGAATGGCGACATAAACTAAAGGAGATAATTATAGAATTATATATCGTACTAAGACTTGCTCGAAATTTTAAGTCTTAATTTATTTTTCAAAATCTATGTCGCCCCTTCAAAGTAATTGTCCTTGGCTACAGTCCATTTGTGCCAACGTGTTTTCCAATCCTCCTTATGTAAAAACTTGCGAAATATCCTTCAAAGCGATTCACGTTTGATGTCTTCAATTGACTGAAAACGTTTTCCCTGGAACGGTTTTTGGAGTTTGCTGAATACTCGAAGTCACAGGGAGGTGGTGGGTGGGAGCTCTTGAAGAATCACTGCAGCATGCGACGATGCATTATCGTGGTGTAGAGACCAAGAGTTGTCGGCACATAATTCTGACCTCCTTTTACGATAGCTTCGTATAACATTCAAATAGTATTCCTTGTTGGGAGTTTGGCTGGTCGGAAGTAATTCGAAGTACACCACACCGCTATAATCGAAGAAAACTGTCAACATAAGCTTGATTTTTGACCTGCTTTGACGTGGTTTTTTCGACTTTGGCTCATCCTTTACATCCATTTGTCCGATTGGTCGTCTGTTTTCGGGTAGTAAGCATAGATCCAAAACTCATCGCTAGTAATGATATATTCTATGATATCGTGGCAGCCAATTGATTTTTCAAACTGGTTTTCACTGATTATTCCGTTATTCCACCTATGACAGTAAGATCCCTGACAGTTAATCGTCGACTTCTAAAGCCCTTTATTCTTTTTATTGACGTATTGATCATCAGTTGATGTTGATCCGTCATGGACGTGGTTCGTCCTTCTCAACCCTACCTATCAAAAACACTGCATCGCGACAACCCACTGAGGTTCTCAACTTCATTAGATTATGACGTTAAAGTAATTATTTCGATTTGGCTCATTTTTAGTCGAGAGAGGCTGTAAATTGGGGACACTCTCCTCATTGATTTACACATATTTTTCAGCAATTTTAAAACCACGGATACCCCCCTCCACTCTGATCCTTGTGGGACTGTCAATAATTCGATTTCGCCCATCTGCAATTATATACGTCTTGATTAGTTTTAAGTGCTACAAACAACGTGGAAACTAAAGGCGCGAGGAAAGCATTGTTTCACCAGGCCGAAACCTAATAGTGTCAATAAGGATAATTCTTTTGTTTTTGTTGATGTAAACATGACTTAATTCTTTCTACATTGTTTTACGAATATATTATAGAAATCTCAAGTGAAAGTATGACAAATATTGCATTTGCATTATATAAACAATTATTTTGCGTTTCATATATTTTTACACAAAAATATTTAATTTGGTTAAAAATTCCATTCAATAATAACTGTCTACAGTCCAACAAGTCTAATAAAAAAAAAGTGAAAAACAGAAATGTAAATCCATATGCCCGGTCCATGTTTGAATTTTATCTTCAATCAGATTTGTCTAAAGCACAATATTTTGTATTGATCTTTAATGGTTTTATTCACTTGCAAATTGCTTTGTTTTGGTTCAAAAAGCCAGTTTTCGAACCTTCGATATACAATTTTTAATGTATAATTACACACACACAGACTAATCTACTGGTCCTTTGTAAAGAAATGTGAAATAAATAAAATATATATGTATGTAAGCTGTGTTGTGTGCTTGTTTTCATACCAGTTTCATTAACATTGTTGACTTAACGGTTCTTTATAATGGCATAAATTAACAAAGCTGGATTTTTTTGTCAAGATAGCAAGAAAGAGACAGGAGAGAAATACAAACATTACCGAGTTTACAATACCGATATACCGAATTAGATTGGGCTATCTAGAATATCACTCTTACTTATATGAAATATCAATTAATTCTTAATTGACGAACAAATTATCGATTATTTGCCTCACCCTGTATGTACATAGCTAATTGAACGAAATGTTGTGCAAAATCGCTTTTGTGTTGCTAAAAAAACATTATCATATGAGAACACTTGCACAACGCATTTTACTGTTAAGCACAGTTAGTTGAACCCTATTAATTTAATAGGCAATGATTTAGAGATTTCACTTTTTAAGCGCTTTGAAACGTTATTCATAACTCTAAATGATTTACTTAGTTTTAATCACTAGCTTCCGGTTTTTCGACTGCAATTCGCTGAATGACCTACTAAAGCTAAAAAAGCGCAATAGAAAACGCTTGAGAAGTACAAAAGTCAGTGCAAAATGCGTAGAACTCGAACAACTGGTTGCGGTAAAAATTATTGCAAATTTAAATTAAATTATAGACTCTTAAAGTTGTGATCATTAACCCTTTTGGGCGTATCACAGAGCACAAAAGCCAATTCGATTTCATTATTATTTTAGTTCGTCGAATTCGACAAATTTTTGCTCAGTAACTTGTGGTATGAAAAAATCTCATTTATCTTTATATGACTAAAGACTAAAGTAGCCTTATAACTATATTTTATTTCCCGTCAGCGAAAATTTTATTCAAATCATATTTAAATGCGAAACATCTATCATAAACTCTGTAAAAGAGTCTAAATTTCATGTATTGAGTTGAAGAGGAAAAGGTGAACCAGACGATCGGAATTCATTATATTTGGTATATGAAGTTTAAATCAGGGTTTAAAACATTTTCATTCATATTAAGCGCTAAAACACATAATTTTAAGAAAACTTGTTTATTTATTCTCTTTTATTAAAAAACACACATTGCGACGTGGAAAGTCGGAAATTATTTCTCAAGTTATATTGGGAGCAGAGAAGGTGATAGGAATTAATTTACTTACTTGTATGGTATTTTCAAGCACTTTGTTAATGTATAATTCAGGCGCTGAACGACATTTCCGGTATAAAGTTTGATTTGCGATTGTATATATTTTTAGCAATACTGAATAAAATCCTCTCTGTATCCCAATATATTGGCAATACCACAATAATATATATGATATTTGTTAACCGGGGCCTAGGGCAAGTTTAATCCAGTTTAGACATAAAGATATATTGTTGTTAGTATAACGCGTTCTCTAGTTTTCATTGAGATAACTCACATGTTGGCCGATATATGCAAAATAAAGTCACTTGGAGTTCGAAAATCTTTAAATTAGGTATATGTGAGCTAAGGTATTGACAGGATTTAATCCATTTTTTACACACAGACATACTACTATCAAAAATTTATTCTCTCTGAATTTCAATTGCATATCTCCCACATTCGCTGCTAATTTCGGTCAAAAGTCAACTCTTGGTACCGGGATCCGCAACAGCTTTGGTTTGGACAATTTTTGGTCACATAATTCAAAGGCACTATTCGAGCAAGGTTTTATCTCGTTATATTAATTGCTTCTTGAGAGGAAAGAATTGGGTGTTGTAGTCCGATTTCACCTATTTTCACATTGTGATATAGGCATGTCAAAGAAATATTATGTGCCGAATTTCGTTAAAAACTTTTTCAAATTTTTTCGTCAAAAGTGTTCCAAGCTACCGGGATCCATTGTGCTAATTTGCAGCATCATATCTTATTTTAGTGTTCAGGTTTTCGCTTAATAGTTTTTGTGGGCGTGCCAGTGATCCGATTACGCCCATCTACGAGATCCGCCTTAATTTTTTTTTTCAAGAAATATGTGTACCAAGCTTCATCAGAATATTTTCATTTTTACTTAAGTTACAGCTTGCACGGACAGACGGACGAACAGAAAGGCAATCTCCCGGATTTTAACTTGCTCATCATCCTAATTATCTATATATAACCCAATATAATATATATATATATAAATGTTATATATATATATATAGTTTTAGGTGATACATACAGTCGTTCGGTGAACAAAACTATTATAATCTATAGCAACATTTTAGAAAAGTATGAAAGCATTTGAAATCTGTTAATTTGTACAGTGGTCTAATATTGTCGATTGCGAGAAAAGAGTAGTTTCTTGAAGAGAAGAGAATGCAAAATCCCAGATCGATATCTGAAAAGCTAAGGGACTCGTTCGGGTATATACAAAACAGTCGGATATCGCGGACTCAGCTCGGAGCGAGGGATTTAGTTGGAGAATAATACATATTATATTTTAGAGGATCTTCGACGTTTCCGTTTGAGTCTACTTCGTGGTTAATATACTCTATTTAGGGTATACAAACAGCAAAAAAAAAAAAAATTTAAAAAGTGTTGGTCACACCAGGGTTAATGCTAACAAATGCATCTGTGCAAAAAGTAGCGCTTGCGAATTTTTCATAACCGTTTTAATGATATAAAGTGTGGTAGTTTCTGCAAATTTTGGACGATTTCAGTTTTTAGTTGGCTGTTTTTATTGTTATGCAAATATAATTAAAATGTAAAATTGCAATGAACTAGAAAACGGTGCATTTATATATACACATACGTAAGTACGCATAGCTTGCTTATGGACTATTAACCGTAGCAGAAACTTTAAAGAAATCGTGCTGAAAAGAGAAACGTAAATGATTAACGTCAAGTTCATTGGCAACACTAGCAAACCACTAAACACACACGCAAACATATGTACATATATGTAAACAAACAGAAATGTATGCATGTGTATCTAACCATCATCCAAGCGGCCAGCCAACCGACCAACCAGTGACTCACTTCGCAAACGCTTGGAAACGCAAACGTACGATTATGCATTAATTAATTACTAGCAGAAAGCAAAAACAACAACAATGAAGTGAATAAATAACTAAAATAGAAAAGAAAAGCAAAGAGGCAAATAATTTTGAAAAAAAAAAAACGATGATTTCGCTTCGAGGCAGATGCGCCACATGCCACAAACTTGGCTGCTATTTTTAGCAGCAAATCTGCACAGATTTGAAATATTAAAATAATTAGTGCTTTAATTGCAACAAATTGGCAAATGCACATTGTGTGTGAGCTATTTGCACAAAACTCTTCGCTTGCCGTAATTGATTTCGTTTCAAAATGTAACATGTTCCCGGCAAAAATCACGTCCAGTGCGTTGTTGACATGTCTTTAACCAAATACGTGTGTAAAATTATCTATCAGTGGACTGAGATAATATCAAAGGCCGCGTTAGCAAAAATAAAAGATTTTCAACAATTAGGCAGCAATTTGAGAGAATAATTATGTATAAAAGGTCGATAGCAAAGTATCCGGCCTACCACAGTGAAACACATTTTTTGGCAAAATTTGTTCCCCTCAAGGCTGATACACGGATTATAGCCACCTTCCAACTTTAAAATTTGCTTTTCTTTTGCTTCAGAATAGGCCTCACTTTCGGCGATCATATCTTCATTTGACGAAAATTCTTTTCGACATCTAAGAATGGGAAATAATCGATCGGGCCCACAGATCTGAAGACTGCGGCGGTTTCGGAAACAATTTCAAGCCTAATTCTTAGATTCTTGACATCGTTTTCACTAACTTGTGAATTGTCTTGGTGCAACATAATCTCCGTATCCTTCAAATGGGGCCGTTTTTCGTCGATTTCATCCTGCAAATGGTGAAATAACACCATGTAGTCTTTGATGTTGCTGGTCCTTTTTTTCAAGATATTTCTTCATAAAAATTATTCCATGCTCATCCCGATATAACCTTCCTTTGGAGTGGATACTTCGTGTGCAGTCCACTCGGATGACTGTAGATTGGACTTCGGAGTGAAATGATGAACCATGCTTCATTCCTTTTCCCATATCGAAGCAAAAATTCAGGTTTATTACGCTTGAACATCTACACTGCTCCAAATCATCAACTAGTCATTTATTTGGTTAAAATTGAGCTTGGTTTTTTTTTTGCTTCAAAAAGCAATATTTTATCCACACGCAAATTTCGTTTTTATTCCTCGTCGTCTTCGATGCTGATTTCTCCTCGTCTAAAGTTAGCATACCAATCCTTGATGCTGAATTTCCTGGGATAGTGTCCCTTATCATCAAACCAACTGTTTCAACTATATTTGTTCTTTCAAAAACAATATTCCTTTTTATAATTTTTGTTTTTTTCAATAGCAAAAGTTGCTTCACTCAAAATGGTACTATTCAAAAAGTAATGATCCGATGGCTGTATAGAATTTTGTGACAAAAAAGTACTCCGAATTTGTCTCAAATTTTGTATTTTTAACGAAATTTCGTTGCGAATGTTGGAAAAGTCTTACGGTGAATTTTATCAAAAACACGAGTGGTATAAGGGTTTCAAAGACGGTCGAGAGATCGTTGAAGCTTCGTTCAGGACGTCAGGAAGTCAAAAATATGTTGCTTGATAATCGTCAGGGAAATGTTTAAGGGATGGCAAGAGAGCTCTACTTCTCTCGAGAGTCCGTTCGAATGATTTCGGTGGATATTTTGGGTACAAAAGGGGAAAAACGAGCCGAAACCAAAGTAACCACGCCAAAGTTGCTCAAAAATCAACACGATCATTATTTTATTACTCTCACAACAAAGTTGCTAAGGAGAGTATTATAGTTTTGTTCACATAACGGTTGTTTGTAAGTTCTAAAATTAAAAGAGTCAGATATAGGGTTATATATATCAAAGTGATCAGGGTGATGAGTAGAGTTGAAATCCGGATGTCTGTCTATCCGTCCGTGCAAACTGTAACTTGAGTAAAAATTTAGATATCTTGTTGAAACTTGCCATGCGAGAGTATAAAATATTCGGTGACACACGAACTTAGCCCTTCCTTACTTGTTTTTTAATATTCTTTATTTGGTACATCATGAATTTGTTACGAAGGGACAGATGGTCAATAAGGAGTTCTATTTGGCCATATTGTGGCGTTTGCGTGAGAACATCCTTCGAAAACAGCCGAAATTATGGAGGAAGAATTAATGGATTTTACGCGATGATAATGCACCATCGCATCGAGCCACGATTGTGAGCGAGCAAATATTGACCTTTTGTTATTGAAATTGTCAAAATATTAATACCTAATTATATCATAAACACTTCATTTTCATTGTCTGCTGCGTAAAAAAGTTCTATTGGTAAAAAAATTTAAGCGTTTTGTTACTACAAAAGAGTACAATTGCGATAACAGTATCATTACAAAAAAAAAAAAAATCAGTTGATAATATTCACACACATAAATTGTGACAAACAAATACCCGGAAATTGTAAATAAAACGCGAAATATTTAATTATTCGTCAATATCTACTCTGTCGCCTTGAAAGTAATCCCCACCAGATCTAGTACACTAATGGTCTTCGAAACACTTTTCAAGCACTTTATGGAATGGCCTTCAGCTCCTTTAACGACTTTTCTTTTATCTCTTCCATTCCGATGATTGTTGCCTTGTTTGCATGTCAAACTCACAAACCCATGTCTCATCGGCAGTTATAATGCTTAACATGAATGTGGGACGATTTTCAAGCACTATATCCTTTAGGGTGATTCAAAAAAAAAATTTTTTTGTTTTTTGTTTGGTACTCTGAAAAATAGGTTCCTAGACACCTTTAAGGAAGCCTCTCCAAGAATGAGTTCTTAATTGTAGCTGGAGGACCTAGCTTACAATCTTTTATTTTTTCCTATTATCATATAGAAAAATTTATATCTCGCTTGCAACTACTTGAAAAATATCTTGTTCCTTAGATTTTGTAGGAAATTGAATGCTCTACAAAAAAGGTCTGTACGATTTTTTCGTAAACCCAACCGTTTAAATGATATTAACGGTTGAAATTTGGTTATTTTTGGCAAAATTTCTTATGAATTCTATAACTTAATGAAAAAAAAAAAAAAATCATTATGAATGATGAAGCTCGCAGGTTCTTGGAGAGGCTTTTTGAGAGGTGCTTAGGAACCTATTTTTCAGAGTATCAAACAATAAACAAAAAAAAAAGAATTATACTTCACTTTTTTAATACTTGAAAGTACTATAAATTTGAACTCTCAGTATAACAACGGTGCTCATTAGTGATTTTTATACCCTGAACAGGGTATATTAATTTTGTCTCGAAGTTTGTAACACCCAGAAGAAAGCGTTGAAGACCCTATAAAGTATATATATAAATGATCAGTAGGTTGAGCTGATTCGATTTAGCCATGTCCGTCTGTCCGTCTGTCTGTATATATACGAACTAGTCCCTCAGTTTTTAAGATATCGTTTTGAAATTTTGCAAACACCATTTTCTCTTCAAGAAGCTAGTCATTTGTCGGAACTGCCGATATCGGACCACTATAACATATAGCTGCCATATAAACTGAACGATCGGAATCAAGTTCTTGTATGGAAAACTTTCCCGTTTAATAAGATATATTCACGAAATTTGGTATAGATAATTTTCTAAGGCAACAATGTAATCTCCAAAGAAATTGTTCCAATCGGTTAACTATAGCATATAGCTTCCATACAAACTGAACATATAGTTACTAACATAAATGCACCTGTGAAGGGTATTTAGCTTCGGTGCAACCGAAGTTAATGTTTTTTCTTTGTGAAAAAAAGTCCGACACAATTCAATTCACTGTCATTTAGAAATTAAAGTAATATTCTCATGATTAAGTGAGTGGGAAAATTCTTTGTTAATACCAGAATGTTTCTCGATCTTAGCTCTATGATGGATACATGTTTAGTTCGAGGTGCAAAAAATTTTAAATATTTCCTATTAAGAATGAATATTTCATCAAAACTCAATTGAGTTGAATTCCGAAATATGCTTGTGGTTTCATTTGTCAATCGTTGCGCTTATCTTGCTTATTCCCTTATGGTCCTCAAAGCTTAAATTTTCATTCGGACAATATTAGATCCTTTCTTACTTAAGAAAGTGGCAAGAGAATGTGCAGCTCCGATTAAATCTCGGACGGGTATTTAAGATATTGTAGTCGGAAGCTGATTTTGTTATTTGATTTAGCTGAGCACCACCTCCAACTCGATTATCGCTGGAATCACCGATATCGGTGAACTCCACCTCTTAGTTAGCTCTAACCTGCAAAGCGCGTGTGTATAAATTTGACAGCTGTCGGTTCAGTTTGTTATCTATATATTATATTATCATTTTGAGTGATACAACATTTTGTTAATGTGCATGGGAAACACTACAGTTGAAGCAAAATCTTGTCATGATGACGCTCACTGCCACACGAAAATTGACCAGCACGGATTGCTATGCTAAATTTGGACTTGATGGAATAAGCACCGAACCGACAAAAACATCAAAAAAGTCCACAAAATAATTTTGGATGACCGTAAAGTGAAGTTTGTCGATATAGCAGGCCCCAAAAAATATCAACTGATAGTCTACATCATATAATTCTTGAATATTTGGGTATGAGAAAGCTCTGTACAAAGTGGGTGCAACGCGAGCTTTTTTTTTTGATCAAAAACAAAGACGAGTTGATCATTCGTATTTGAGAATATTCAAGCTTAATAATTTTGTTTTGATAAGGGACAGTGGATAAAATATGGCTCCATCATTTCACTCCGAAGTCCAATCGACAGTCATCTAAGAGAACCATACACGATGAACCCGCTCCAAAGCGTGGTAGCAGTCGGCTAGAGAGGTTATGGCATTAGAAAATGCACGATTGAAAAATCCGAGAATTGGGATTACAATTGCGTCCGCATCCACCAATTATCCAGATTCGCTAAACAGCAACTATTTACTGTTCACAGGTCTCAAAAGAATGCTTGCTGGGAATGAATTTTCGAAACAGTTGGAGGGTGGTTATAATCTGAAAAACTGATTAGAAGGGAGCTATGTTGAATAAAAAACAAAAGTTAACCATTTATATATCGATTTACTTCTTTTGTCTTTAACGTGCCAAATTTCAGTTGCAAAACACATATGCAAACATGTATGTATGTATATATATGGTACCAACCAAAGTCATTTAAACGAACCTCTTGTTTTGAGTTTGCCGAATAAAAAGTGCACATAATTTTAAACTTCTCGACATTTGACCCTCATAAAATGGCCAAAGATGAGGCTTTACTATGAAACTACTGACTTAGACGCGTATGCTTACGAGTATATTTCTTTTGAACCGGAATTATGCAATCAGAGCTCGTATGTATGCTTGAATAAGTATAACTTGCGCGTAATGACTATAATTACTGTTACAACTGAGCAATTTCATATCGTACTCATACACGAGCATGTCTAAGTGTGTGTGCATGCATGCAGAGGCCGTTATCTGCCACATTTTGTGCGTTTTATGCAACAGCGACTACTTACAGCCATGGCAACAGTAAATGTACTTAGAAACTTACATACAGACAAGCATACTTACGAGCAAAAGTTATAATGAAATAAAAGTGAAAGAAGCAGAAAAAAATAATAATATAAAATTTGAAAAGTGAAATAAAACATTCACTTAAATGTTGCAATTGCACACTTTTGCTCGCCTCGTCTACCCATTAACGACCATCTCAACAAGCCCAATGGCAACATTACTTTCAATTACTTATGCGGTAGTAGTAATTAAAATAAGGCAATACAAAACCATGTGACCAACTCGTCTACGGGAAGAACCAATTGAAGGTGAGAAGTGTCGCATAGTAGCCCAGTAGTGAGGTGAGGTAATTCGGAGGTGATGAGCTGGCGGTTTCGTTAGTTGTACGTCTCATGTTGTTGTAGCTCAGGTAGCAACATGTGATAGTTCTTTACTGATTACAAATCCAGACCAGTTCTCTTTATACATATCCTACTTTCTTGGGAGTGAACTCTTCTTTGGTTGTCTTTTTTGTAATTTGAGTCCGTTTTGCGATATCCAAAGACCTCGGTTTATTAATAAGATTGTGGCCAAGTATATGGATATCAAAGTAAAGATGAAGATTTTTTATGTAACAAAAATTACTGTGAGAGTACTATAAGTATGTACTCGTAATAATTGTTGTAATTCAGCTGGGGTGCAACTGCAAAAGTCATGTGTGAAGCGCTAGATCAGAAATGCAACAAATTCCACCTGGTGCTATAGAAATTCGTGTCGGGTGCTGACATCCTAAAAAATTACTACTCCTCATAGACTATGTAACGGCAATTCCTTTTATATCAGGCTGAAACCAAAACAGGCCTATGCGCGGCTCATAAGCCTACCAGATTAACCTAACTTAAAGTAATTTAGAGGTGTAATGGGGTATAGTCATGCTTCTGGGTAAACAGTTACAGTCGCAAGGCTATACCCAATTCCTACTGTTGCGTCCTATTCGTGCGCCTTGGAAACGTGAGTAACAGTTGTATAAGATGCGATAGCCAACCCGTGTGGGGCCTGTGCCTCGACTAAAAGAGAATAAGCTTCAGCGGATCCTTTCCAAGATACTCGATTAAAGAGTTCGTTGAAGTCTATTTACAGCGTCTGTTCGCTAAACGTGCTGCTGCGAGCGGACCTCGGTCTGAAACTAAGCGGCTCGCTATACAAATTTAAAGAAAACTTTGTAATACTCATCTAGCGAGGTTGTGAGCTGAGTTAGGGACCGGCCACGTCGAAAACATTCCCAATGCAAATAAAAATAACAGCCTCGGCTGAAAGACACCACTTTTGATAACGATGTAAAATTTGTGCTTGACGATTTTTACGCCATGGTAGGCAAAGGACAGTCGAAAAATTCAACCTCCATGGCGAAACATTTCCAAACGGGATGATGTTTATCGACTTCGCAGGGGTTCATATATATAGTTATTAGTAGTAGTAGATTATTCTTCTTCTTCCAATTGGAAACTCCAAGCGAAGCCAGGTCCTTCTCCACCTGGTCTTTCAAACGGAGTACAGTTCTTCCTCTTCCTCTGCTTCCCAAGGTGGGTACTGCGTCGAATACTTTCAAGGCTGGACCTCCCTTGAGCCGACATGACCTAGCCATCGTAGCCGGTGTCTTTTAATTCGCTAAACGATGTCAAACTATGTGTATGGAATGGCGTTTTACTCGACTTACACTCCTGCTCTTTTAGAGCACTCGCCAGTATCTCCGTATAAGGTCAATATGTAAGAATATTTACTTTAGTTTCATTTTGGCTTAGTTAATTCTTCTCTCTCGACGATCAAAGCCCAAACTCCACAAATCCCTCTTCTTTTCCGTCCTACTATACTATGGTGCAGAGGCTTGAACAGTCATGTGATGAGTTGAAATTGCACTCCTAGACCTCGGAGATGAATTATTTATAGGGTGGTTATTATTAGCGAAATTTAAGAAATATGGCTTTCGTGCAGAATGCAACAAGATTGTTAATGAGAAATATACCATTCGAGGAGAGATTTGGCCTAACAAAGTTTTCAGTGGAATAACTCTAAAGTCATTCTATCGAAAAGGCCAAATATTTCTGGATATTTTCTTTAATCCATAGCAATTAGAGTGAAAAAGATGCGGCTTTGGTTACCGGCAACTATGCACGAGTTATATTTTAAAGGTACACTACGCATTTCTTTCACTAGGTTTCATTCACTGGGAAAGTTTGACACCTTTTTTATTCGACTACTTAAGATATAGCTGCAAAATAATAAAATTTAATTTGATAAACACATGGAAAAAAGCGAAGAAATTGCATAAAATTAAGTTTCAGTTTTTTACGATTCCGAAGTGAAATTTTCAGATACCAGTCTTGCAAAGAGGCAGCAACAATAAGAAATACTTAGGAAAGTATAACGCTGAAGTAGCAGCAAAAGTATAATCACATGGGCAATAACGAAAGTGATTATCCAAAAAAACGCTAGAGAATGTGTAAAGATATTAGGAAAACCCATAATAGCCAGGATGACAGGTTCAAAAAGTTTGTGCAATAAGTATGGATCTTCGTTAAAACAACAAACCCGGCTTTTTTCTAAAAATTATATCTTACCATACTATATATTTCACTTATCGATGAGATCGCCGATGAAGTCTCTCATCTAAAAATAAAATGTATGATTATTTTATATACTCTGAACAGGACATCGAAGGAATCTCATATATTGAACGATTTATGGTAAAAAATCTATCCGAAGATGGAAAATCTTTATTTCTCGATCAATAGTTTCTATAAAAAGTCAGCCATAGGCTATGTGTCCCCATATTCAGTAACTGTGGTCCGAGCTCAATAATTTTTAGATGTAAGGTGGCATACCTTAAGGCCCTCGCAATATTTTGCTTGTTACGAAGTTTGTAACACCCAGAAGGAAGCGTCGGTGATATATCTAAACGATCAGCGTGACGAGCTGAATCGATTTTGGCACGCCTGTCTCTCTGTCTCACTGTCTGAATATTACACTACTGACAATATACTGCCCGAGAGAAAATACATTTTCTGTAGAAAAATTTGAATGCATGATGAACATTATATTGCGGTTGAAAATTTACTTATTTGAACTATTTTTCCTTTAGACTCCAGAATGTGTCAACACACTTGCTATTTAGAAGTATAGTAATATCTCGGAGTTGACACTTTACACCGCTCGAGTTTTTCATACAGCGCAATCAAGGTCAATGTCCAATCTCTTTGTTGTACAATATATTGATTACTTCCTCGCTTCTCGAGCTAATGAATCTTCTAATGCTTGATGTGCTTTTCAGTTTCTCCCTTGACAGTTTTTTCTGTGGAAACGCTGTTCAATTGTCAGGCAGTTTACATTTGAACTCCTGTTAAGGCGGAAAACACATGATATATGAACTAGCCTGTGCTATGAATATCACACTTAATTCAAATCATTTGTTATCAGTGTACAGTGGAGTGTACATGGAACTCTTAACACCATCATACTAAACCATAAATACTAAAATACAAGCAAATATCTCAGTTTCAGTACCAAATTGTCGAAGCACTATTGGGAACTGTGCAGAAGTGTGTTGCTTTGTGGTTTTCACAACTAAGTTCTAAGCTATTGTCACCTTTTCCAGCACCTTCTATCAACGCCCTCCAACCCCGTGCTGTAATTTTTGTGGTCGCCAGCCAACTCAATCGCATTCAATTTCATATTTTTGCCGCAAGTACTGACTTTCGAACAATCGAAATTTCCCCTTTAATGACATTTTATTATATTGCATTTTTAGATTTGTGGTTTCTCCTGAAATTAATTATGACTTTGTGTCTTTTGTATGTCGGGAATATTTATAAATGTATGCGCGTCTAAATTGTGAATTGCTTGGGAATGCAGGGTGTGGCTTCAAACCTTTTTATATGTAAAATGTATTTTAATATTTCAATTGCTTATATAGTATTTTTTGGAGTGAGATAATTCGCAATTACTCGCATTTGAGGTTAGGTTATTTTGCAGAGGAGTTAGAAAAAAAAATGCTAACTTCGATTGCAAGAACCATGCCCTTCATGGTGCAAATGCAAAGTTTTCCTTACAAGAACAATTCCCGCCAGCCGCGATTGGCTGATTTAATTAGTAAATATCGTATTCAGAGTGTTGTACTTGGGCAGTATTCTTAATGTCGGTTGCGAATCCAAATGCTATAAATATTCAAATACTTATGTATTTATTAGTAACATAAGTGCTTTGTAACCCTCTTACTTTATTTGTTTGTGGAGTTTCTTAATGCTGCTGAATTACAGAAGAGTTCTACGAGTCCCATGCCACATTTTACTTCTCATTTCTCTCATTTTGACTTCGTGTTCTTTTATGACACGCATACACAAAAAAGTGTTGCTTTTTAAGTGATATAATCTTTAAAGTAATATGTATAATAATTTCATTACTTCTTTGTTTGTTTAGGCTTTTCAAATGGCTATCGAAAGCAGTCAAACTTGTCAGAATTTCCCAACAATGACTAATTTATGTATTTATATATTAAGTATAATTAATATAGCTTTAATAAACTAATTATTAATTCCTATATAATTATATATTTCGGTTAGTTTAAGTTACGCTTTATATTTCCATTTGGACATATATAATAATTATTAAAACAATACCCGTTATTCGCTATGCTTCAGCACTTACATATTTAGAAAGCTCAAAAGCTTTAGAGCTACTCGAAAATTATCACCATAAAATATCCGAAAACACACTCGAAATCCTTACTGCATGTAGATATGTTTATTTTATGGTATATGACGAAATTGATAATATGTTAAGTGGTCTATTTGAAATCAGTTAACTTAATCTGATGAAAGCATTTGAAGAATATTAATTAATTTTCGTGAAATATTATTCGGTCATTAAATATGTAATAATTATACACTGAACAGAATATATTAAGCTTGCCACGATGATTGTAACTCAGAGGAGCAAAAAAATCTATAAGTATGTACATGATCAGCTAGACGAGCTCGATTATGCTTTGACCAACTGTTTGAATACACGCAAACTAGTCCATCAGTTTTGGAAATTTTAATCTGAAATGTTGCACACGTTCTTTTCTTTCCAAGGAGCTGTTTACTTTTCAAAACCGATATCGGAATACTATGCCAACCTACTGAATGATTAAAATCATATCATCTTTCCATTTGATGAGATAATTTCACCTTATCTGGCACGTAGTATTCTTCAAGGCAACGGCACAATTTTCGGAATTGTTCAGATCAGACAACTATTGCTTTTTTTTTCGTGAGAGGTTGAGAAAAGTGCCTTCTGGGTTTCATTCCGTATTTCTCGCCTCCGACTTACATGCCATTAGCTGCGGCCATGCCCCTTTTCTAAGTAAACTTTCACGGTTTCCCCAGTTTCCCTCGTTTTGAAGCATGCCAGTTAGGATGTTGTTCGTATTCAGGGGATCGACCAAAGGCCACCCCATCTTGTTTACAATTGGACTACTCCTTTATGTTTCTGATTGTCCTAGACATTTCAATGAGTTTGTCATTGTTCCAATGCCTTTAATATTTCCTCATTTATTCTAGTGAAATTTGCTCCTTCTTCCTTCGAAGTCCACATTTTCTTGTTACATATACAGCTAACTGGTGTTACAGAGGGGTGGACGGAATACTATTGATCCTAAAGTTACCTTTAGGTGTCGTGGTTGCTCAGAGATTGTATTCAGAAAATTTTTTCCTTCCAAATAGCTCCTCACCATTGTCATGTGTTTCCATTGTGCGGTGTTGAAGACGGGTCCGTACGTCCAAATTTCTATGTTGTAAAAGGTGTGGCTTTACCTTTTTTCTAGTTTTTATTTTATGGTGCCAATTTTTTTCAAACAGCTTTCATAGTTTTGTCTTTATTCTTTAAATAAAACATTTTTACTGCAGGAATATGCGTCGTTATTCTGGTTGGTTTGCATCTAGTACCATATTTATTAATATTTGAGGTTAGAATTGAATGAAAATAACTTAAATAATGAAGGATTGAAATGTATAGAAATAAATTTCAAAGAATTTATTTCATTTATTTTCGCAATACTTTTTCAATTACTTAAAGTATTAGAAAATAATAAGTGGCAGCGGCTCGTCCACTCACATCACAAAGTACTGCTGACAATTAAAAAGAATATAATTCCTTAGCTCAATTTGTGTTTATATCTATTACAGTATACAAATTTACTTATATTTATGAATTTGACAGGGTAAATAAAAATTCGATTTTTTGTTAAACATGAACATAGTTTCTATGTTTTTCAGTAGCTGATAAATTCCAAAGTAAACAGGACTTTAAAATAAAATAGAAGAAGTGGTTCTTTCGGCAAAATCAATTTATTTTATTCAAAATAGTCCTCTTCTGCTTCCATACAGCTTTTGCACGGTCCATAAGCATGTCGAACGAGTGTTTTAGCTCCTTCGCCGGTATGACCGCCAGTATGCCATATAGGTGAATGCGGGGAGTGATTAACGGTTAAAATGTGATTTTTGGTCAAATAATTGGTCACAAAACGCTAACTTTCATCTTCGCGATATGAACGCTTCAAAACTCCAAGATAGGATACCGCATTAACGTTTTGGCCGGGTGGAACAATTCTTTGTGGACAATACCCTTGGAATCATAAAAAAAAGTCAGCATTATCTACACTTTTGTCTTCTCCATGCGCGATTTTTTTGGGCTTCGGCTCGACGATTTTTGATGAATTCAAACACAGTTTCGATGAAATATCCGGTGATCATGGATTTTGTTTGGTCCACATGTTGATCGTCATTAATATCCTCACGACCACTTCGAAAACGTTGAAACCACTCGTGCATTCTGCTACGGCAATAGGCAATCATCGCCATAAACTTGTTTCATCAATTGAAATGTGAAGGTAAAAGGTTTACCAATTTTAAAACAAAATCCAATGTTGGCTCTTTGTTCGAAGCTCATTTTCGCACCGATAACACAAACATACTGATACTTAAAACGCAATAACTTCACTTCCAATCAATGAAATGTGATAAATTCTCAGTGGACAATCGATAACGATATCAGATTCTTACGCACCAGTCGACATATAGATGGTGCCACCAGGGGCCGCTAGATTCAAAAAGTCCTGCTTACTTTGGAAACCTCCTTTTATTACCTCCAGTCATTTATGAATATGGTGGTGTATCTGTTTTATACCTTCTTGCTCCAGATATTACAGAAATAAAGTTAACATCAACTTTAGTAGTGAAGGATCACATATGTTTGACTTAATTTTAGGCAATGAAATCGTATACATTTTATATTATACAAAACTTTTATTTTCGTTTAAACAAATATTGTTTTTGCACCCAGTATATTTCACCGTACGTCAGTGTTTGTGCCAATATTCTCTGTTTTTTGCGATAATTCAATTAAGTTTCCTTTAACATGTTGATTAATTGCCGTTAATAGCGATGTTCGTTTCGGAAAGTGATATCGAGTGATATCTAATCACCCCGCCTGACACAAATGAATGACAAACCTTTTTTGTAAAACATATCACTCTTCAATTATATAAAACTTCTAAGAAATACAGTGACAATAATATTTAAATATATATAGTTTTGTACCCTCTAAGAAAGGGTACAGGCAAATGGAGGTTGTAGAGGTTCAGAAACATTTATTGAAACCCTACTGTGCATTGATATCTGCAAAGCAACTCTGCCGGTATCAGCAGATCTTTGTGAGAGGTCGTTTCCGCGAGCTAAAATTTTACTTGCGGAATGCGACTAGCGGAGAAAGAGTACATGACAGATTAGTGTTTCGAGCGAAGAAATTTTTAACATCAAGACTTCAGAGCACCTTTTGCATTTTGTTCAGTTAAAAAGTAAATATAAACCAAAAAAAAAATACACGTTGGCAGCACTAACTATTTTTATCATTCTCCTACCTTTTTCATATGAAACAAAATTTAAACAGAAAACCCCTCTGACATTTTTTTCTGAGTGTTAACAGGCTAATGCATTGTTCTAGAAACCAATTAGCGATACTTTAAGCGATTAGGGGATATGAGTTGATTGTTCGTCCTGATAAGGCAGCTACTTACTTACTTGTATTTTTATCTAAGCTTTGGCAATTTAAAGCTTCTCATGCGAATAACATGATTCATTTTGATAAAATAACCGACAATTCTCGAAACTTTGGCACTTGTGAAATTGCAAGGACCTGCCGTTCCGTTAAGGTTCCGGCGGACTTGGCAAGTAAAGGACTTGATTTATAGCATGCTATCCATTAATCACTTTCCGAAAACGACTAAATGGAAATAAAAAAAAAACTCTCCATAAGCACTTTGCTTGAGTATTCAAACGTTTTCAATTCTTCCGCCTTCAATCACGTCCATTCCATATGATTCTTATCTTTTTATTGTCTATTACCAGTTATGTAAATAACTGTAAAATTTTTAATTGCATACTTTTATAATATTGGTATTTTGAGTGTAGATTTCATAAATAATGCATTAGGGCGGTTCTAAAAAAAATTCTAAAAACAAACAATTTTTGAGACGTTAAGCGTATATAACTTGATATTATAAAATAATCCTTAAATTTTATATAACAGAAGTTATTATAAGAAGATTTTCTAAAATAGCAGGGAAATTATTTTTTATGACTTTCTTTTGTGTACTATCAACCGCATAATATAAAATAATATAAAATATTTTTATTTAATAATTAATTTTTTATTATTATAATTCTAAACAAAGAGAGTGGCAATTAAAAACATTTCGGAGCACACTAATGTACGTGTTTATGTCTTACATCTATATTCAAACTTGAATTGATTTACATATCTTTATCAAAAGGCAAATATTTTGGGTTTTTATACCCTGAACAGAGTATATTAAGTTTGCCACGATGTTTGTAACACCCAGAAGCTAACTTTGGAAGCTTAGGGTAAAGTTCATATTTATAGAAAAGATTGTCATAACGAGCCGAGTCGATTTAGCCATGCTCGTTTTGCAATATAAACGCTGTATAAACCCTTAGCTTTTGCCATATAGATCTGAAACTTTGAACAAGGACTTTCCTCTCCAAGAAGCTATTCATTTCTCGGAACCGCCGTTATCAAGCCGCAATAGCATGTAGCTGCCGTATAAACTGAACAATCAAACTCAAGTCCTTATATGGAAAGGTTTTTTGTTTGAAAAGCAAACGTTACGAGATTTGGCGTAAATTACACTACTTTACAGTCTTTTTGCGACTGAGACTTTATAGGTTAAACGATTGTAAAAATTTCCTAATGCGGAATAAAAAAATTTACTTAATTTACAAAAATAGCTAACGCAATGAAAAAAACTCAAATTCGTAATCAGAACCCCTTAAACACCACATATAGCATGAGTATACCTCTTAACACAACTGTTCCAATATATGTAAAGCTGCAATAAGAACTAGCCGAACAAAATCAAGTTCTTGTACGACAAGCTTTTTTATTTGATAAGATCTTCACAGAATTTGGCATAGATTCTATAGTCCAAGGCAACGACATAATCTCCGAAGAAATTGGTGAGATCGAATCACTGTAGCGTAAAGCTGCCATAGAAGCATAAATCTTAATCAAGTTGTTATAAGAACATTAAGAGTATTTTTGAGCGGTGCAACTGAAGTTAACTTTTCTTCTTGTTTTGTACTAAAATCATACTAAATCATACTAAAGTACCGTCACATCGGATTCGTCCATATGTATCTTCGATTATTCCTAAAAGGTAATAAACACTCTAAAACATGATTAATTAGTTGCAGACGTCTTGGTACATCCGTTATGTTGAAATTATGACTCATTGATAATTTGACTGGGTTTGTTTTTAACTAACGTACGTCAATTCATGCACTCACTCATTCATACCCAGAAGCTTTCGGTAGATTTGTGTATATGTATGTATATTCTAAAATTTGTATCTATAATATCGGAGAGTGTTATTTGTGGTAGAAAAAAATATTCAACAACACACTTGAAAATTATTATTAGCTAGCAAATCAAATTCCTTAATCACTGCATTTCACATGTATTTGATTTTTTATAAACCTACTTGAGTATATATAAACTCAGCACACTCAAAAGATATAATTAAACAGGCCATATTTTTTTCATTAACCTTTTAATTGCAAAAATAGTCGCCTAAAGGCCACATATATATCATAGAAAACTGGTCGGTACGACAACGTTACGGTAGAGGGGATTTTTGAGCAAAGTCTTTGGATAGCAACTGTTTCCACTTCAACAAGTCAAAGAAGACCAGGGAAAAATTTAATCCTTTATTTAAGTTTATCATGTCTCCATGATGGGTACTTAATCCAAATACGGTTACAATAAAATCAGAAATTCATAAAAATAATAGATCTGGAAAGAGTTTGACTAAGTGGATTTATTAATTGACTGTCATTGTATAGATTAACGGCTCAAAATTGTCTGGTGTAACCGTTATGTAAGCATTGCATAACAACAAGATACAATGAAACAGATTGGTTCGAAAGGATCTCAAAATGACGTTATGACCTGCTCAATGAAGAGACCAGATTACTAGGCGGAGTAAACTTCCGCTGTTTATTGAAAGTAGTCTCTGTTCTTTAGACGATTTTAAGACAGATAAAACAAAACGCTTTTTGAGGGGGTTCAGAACCCCCAAAAGCTGCACTTATCGTCCGTATTCCATAAAAAATCATATCTAAATATGTCATAGGTGCAAATATATGAATATTAATCATATAAAACATTTTTAAACACACATTTCATTTGCTGATAACAACAACGTGTCACATTACTCATCCTCGTCGTTGCCTTTTATCTACGAAATGACACCACTGAGCCCGTAAGTAAGCTTCCAATTTTGCGATAAAATGTGTGTCAGCGACGACGATGTCAATAACGATATGATATAAATTATCGAAAGTGTAGCAAGTGACAGTTTAGTTTTACCCTTCGAACGAGTTCGACGACGTTGCGACAGTGTTGGATTTAAGAGACCCAAAGCAAAAAAATCAGGACATAATAAGTGCAAATATTCTTTTGTTTCGAAATTTTTCGTTTGAAGTGAAATAAATAACGTTTTGAAAATGTACAAGTTCTTGCAATACGCTGCAGTCGTGAGCTTACTCTGCCTTTTCGGCAGCAACGGCGTTGCGGCGCAAACCCTGACTCAGTGTCAGAACGCGAGCAGTTTAACGAATCTTAATAGCACTGTGAGTGTCTTGTGATCCTAACTTAAGTTTTACGAACTAGTTCTGTTCATTGAAATATTAGATTGTGTGCAATATTGATCTTGAGGCAGCAAAAAACGCATTGGAAGAGCAAAATATTAAAAAAATTATATAAGAGAATATTTTTTAATGTTTTTAAGCAATACTTTTTTGAAATAACATTTCAGTTATAACGGTGATTTAATCGAATTATATCTAAATAAGTTAACTAAGGCAAACTCCAAAATAATTTCGAAAATAAAGTGTGGCGTTGCTCCTTAAATTCACTTTTCAAAAAATGGTGATTGGCCCAGAGTCCCGCAGAAGTGGGTTTCCCCATCCTTTTGTCAAAATTTGAATACCTTTTAGCTAAAGTTCTGTTTTGAATGAATTTGAATGTAATTATGAACTTGAGCCTTGAGACATCTCTATAAATGTTAACAATAATAATAAAAAGTAAATTCTTACAATTAATTTAAAATAATTAGTTATTTACTTTGCAAAAAGTAAAAATTTAAATAAAATTGTAATTAACTTTTTTCCTTAATAAATAAGTAATTATAACTTTTTTTAGTTTCAACGTTGAATTTTAAATTTTAAACTAAACCGAAGTCAAAAACTATTTCAATATTTTCAATTAATGTCTAATGGGCTAATAAATTATAAAAATATAAATTTCTTTATTTGAATATTGAATTTACATAATAAATTGTAATTAATAGAAAAAATTAAAACTACACTATCCACAAATATTTCAAATTTGCAATTAAAATATTTAATTTTTTACAAAAAAATTTTAATTATTTTTAACTTAATTTTGCATTACATTTTTAGCTAATTATTAGTAACTAATTTTATTTTTTTAGTTTGAATATTAAATTTCAAATTTAAAACTAAATCCAATTGGAAATTTTTTAATTATTTAAGAAGTTCTAAACTAAAATAATGAATTGAAAAAATTTAAATTACACTATTTAAAACGATTTCAAATTTCTAATTGTAATTTACTTAGTTTTGCAAAAAGTTGATTGATTTTTATTCCAAGGATTGAATTAGTTTAAATTTTAAATTACAAAACGAATTATTAAAAGTAACTAAAAAAATTAAAATTAAAGTTTTCAAAAATATTTCAAACTTCGAATGAAAAAATTAAATAATTTTTCCATGAATAAAACTTTATTGTAAATTAGGAGAATGAAAATTAAAATGCGTTTTATTATATAATTTTATTTACGGTTTATTCAAATCTCAAAATTCAAATTTATGAATTTCTGTAACTAATCAAGCGCAATTTTTTCTCGCACAGTTTGAAGGCCAGTGGTACGAGGCCATACGCAGCCCAGCAAGCGAGTGGAGTTGTGTTGGTCTCGATATTTACTCAAACAGTTCGGGCCTATACCTCAACCTGACCACACCACAATCAACGGCCGCGCTGAATTTAAATCGAACCTCAACCTATCTACTCAGCCCAGTCAATGGAACCGACTCAGGCAGCACAGTGAATGCCACCTCACCCGCTGACGGTTACACTTACGTAACAAGCAGTAGCGTAAATGTGACAATCAAAGTACTTCAGGCGAATAGTTCCAGTTATGCGATACTCTGTGGCTATAGCTCGAACTCAAACAGCTCATTTGGCCTTGTAATCACGCGCCAGCGTTCGGTGGCAAATGCCACATTGACATCATATGTTGGACTAGTCAACAGCACCTATGCTGGTTTCAACAATTTGACCACTGTGGATCAGGGACTAGCGTAAGTAGCAATTTCATAACCTTATAACTATACGGTATATAACTGTTTTTACTAACGACTTATCTACCTAACCCAAATCCTCATAAGTTATTTGGAACGATCAAAGTTTTTCTGCGCAATGTTGCGTAATTTGTTATGGTGTTTCATTTTAAATGAGAGCCTAGAAAAGAGAATTCGTATTAGCAGAAGCCAATATGAAGCAATAATCCTATATTAACACCAGAAACTCATGTAATCAAATGGGCTTTTGTCGATTTAAGTTACTTGGAAATATAATGAGTGGTATGAGGGTGGTATTTAATTCGAAGTTGAGGGTGAGTTTGTGTCATACAATGGTCAAGTTTCCGAGCCTTTTACATTTCTATTTTTACTTTTGTAATACCAATTTAGTTTATCACTATTAGAATTTGACATGGCTTTTGGGTTTTTAAAATTTTTCGAATTTTAACACAAGTCTTAGTTATGACCATCTTATTTGTTCCAACGGTATTTATTATGGTTAAGCGAGACAGGTTAGAATGTTTGAGAGCTTGTAAAGCAATTATTAAGTAATAAGGTGGCCCTAAAGATATCCAAAAAAATATTTATTTCCAAGTATAATTTGAGGTTTTAATATATACAAATTTAATATAATATTTAGCTTTTAAATTCTTTATTTACTCAAATTGTTTATTTAATTTTACTTACAGCTGCTATCAGAGCTCAGCCGCCACTCACGCCTCGGCCTTATCGCTGGTTTTCGCTGTTATATATGCCGTCACTAAATTCATTAAATGAGTGTGAAGTCTTTTTATACAAATATACATGTATATATGTTTATTTAAATTTTAGATTATTTAATTTCATTATACAATTTAAATTATATGCATACGTACTTATGTTATTGCTGCTACACACAACTGTACATATGGTTTCATTACTGTAAATCGCAAAACTTTATTTGATATGTGGAAAAATAATCAGACATATATACAAAAAACAAATACAACAACAATAGAACTAATTAATGTGGCGCAAATCAATAATGTTGTACCTTTATTTGTTGTTTTTGAGGAATAAAAATTTATATAATGGAATTTTTTTGTATTAATATTAAAACTAGAAGCATTAGTTGATTTCGAAATTAATAATAAAAAGTAAAATATAATTGGAAAAAAATTTTGGCAATTTTTTTCACCTTAGGGACTGCTGTAGACAGAAATAATAATAGTGATCATAAAAAATAATAATAATAAAATAATAATAAAATAATAATAATAATAATAATAATAATGATAATAAATAATACATAAAGTGTGTATAAAAGTAGTTATCGAAAATTTATAAATTTACAAAACACTGGCACACCCTAATGCGACTCACTTTATTGATATTTTGATTTTAGAAAGAGTGAAAGTTTACAAATAAAAATATAAATCGGACAGTATATAAAAAAATACTCAACATAAAATGCACAATTGGGTTGCCAGATATTTAAAACGCTATAATATATGAAATTCCCAAATTAAACAAAAATAATAATATGAATTATTATAATTATATAACAATTCCATACTACGAAACATGGAACCACAGATATAGATATGATAACAACAACCGGAAGTGCGATTGCACTCGTTAAATCAAAACGCAATAAATCTTATTTCCAAAAAGTAAAAAAATTGATATTAAACAATTGCGTTGTGCGCCGTATCCCCTCACATGTGTATGTATCCTCTAATCAGATATATTTTTAATTTGTGCTAATACTGTGTAGCGAGCACTGTCGACAACATGACCTACTGATAAGATATCGCTAAATCATAGTGAAAATATGTGATTCTTCATTACGTGTTTGCGCCATATCACCGAGTGCCCACGGACGAGCAGCAGGAGTACAAATTAAACTTGTAGGTACTTCTTTGTTCGAGATAACAAACAAATTGAGGTTTGCGGTAAACAAGTGAGTCATATGTGCCGTGTTGATGGCGACAGTTTGTCGATAAATATTAACTTATGACTTGTCCACTTCACCAGTGCTGCGACATCTGCCGCGCTGTAAATCCGCATATCAAGAGGAAAGTGGAGGTAGAGCGTTCAAGAATTTGGAAAAATCCGATATCACATAGATATAAGACACTTACTTTGAACCAACATCGACATCTCGTAAAGACTCCCGCTTCAATTAATTCCATTTAGTCACTTTGTCAAATTCTATAAACTCCGTATCGGTTTTATTTATCTCATATTCTTTTAAAAAACCAGCAGTTACTATTGTGAACATATTTCCATTCAAATAAAAGAAACATGTACCTCTTTTATGAGCTTCTGACCAAAATTCTATATTTCTACTGCACACGACAGTTAGAGCGTAAGCAAGAAATTTTAGATATATAAGATATGTAATTTAAAAAAATAGCTGCCTCCTTATTTTGTTTATCCACGCAATTTTCATGATTTCCCAAAGTGCATGATACGTTTAAAAACCAGAAAAAATCTGCGTATAAAACCGGTTGCAGGCTCGAAAACTCCGACAAATCCGAAAAAATCCACTGACTGACAGACCGCAAGTATGAATGTAACAAATATAATTTTAGTGGACGTGAAATCAATTGAAGTGGTAAAGGTAATATTACTCGTATTTATAGGAAACCTTCTTGGGTGCACAACTTTGCTAACATCTTCTATTGTGAGATTCTGCTAAATGTAAAATTAAAATTATGAAAAAGTATTTTTTCTAAATGTCACTGCTTTGGACCGACAAAATTAATTTTTCTTCTTCATCTTCTTCTTTATTGGCATACTCACCGCTCACGTGGTTATAGCCGAGTTCACAACATCGCGCCACTCGTTTCTCCTTTTCGCTACTTGCCTCCAATTGGAGATTAGGTTAGTTAGGTCTTCCTCTGCTTCCCCTTGGCGGGTACTGCGTCGAATACATTCAGAGTTGTGGTGTTTTCATCCATTCGGACGACATGAAGCTAAGCTTGTGAGCTAGACCGGGTCGATTTGTATAGGTGGAAAAAAGCCAACAAAGCGGCTAGCAAAAACGACAACTACAGAAAATTCTAAGAAAGCGATCCGGATTATAACGAAAGATTTTGCTTCTATGTATGCAGCATACAGATATTCCCATATTTTCAAAAAAAAAAAAAAAAAAAAAAAAAAAAAAAAAAAAAAAAAAAAAAAAAAAAAAAAAAAAAAAAATCCATAATTGTCCAAAGTGCGGTGGATCGAAAATAAAATTTTATTTTTGTAATTAAGTTTTCCAAAAATTAAAAGTTTTTGTGGTGCAAGTTACAGACATTGGTTTTTTTTTGCTGATTACTGGGAATCTTTTGTAGTTTTCTTTTTTTTTTTTTTATATTTTAAAGTCTTTTTTGGATTTCATGTGTGGTGTCGTAGTACGACTTTTTATAGTTACGGCCATAATATCGTCTCTATTCTTTACAATAGCGCATCGGGAAACTGTTGTCAGAAGGTGTACACAACGCTCAGTTGCTTGGGTATGACATGGAATCCCAGGGTCAGGAAGCCGCGGATCATCAGACTCAATAAACTGCAACAAGTGCTCGTAGCACTGTCATCATCTAGGTCAACTAGATCAAAGTAGTCTGAGCATTAAAAATTTATTGCGTGTTTCTTATCATAAATCCTTTATTAGTCAGATCACAAACTTTATCTCGATAATTTAGTATCTTTTTTATGGCTCTTTCGCGAACATCTTTTCTCTTATCATAAAGCATTGCTAGTAAGATGTTTCATTTAACTTAACAAGTTCTCGCAGCGTTGGTGGTAAACATCGCATGGACTGTATAAATTTAAAAAACAAGAACTTTAACTTAATGTTAAAGTACATCGGTACGTAAACTTTCATTATGTAAGTTGCCAAAGTTTTTAAATTCGCTGATGCTGAACTAGTTGTCACGTATAAACGTAAGAGTCTGCTTGCCTTTGTTAGCCATTGAGAGTGCACAATTTGTCCCGGTTTCATACTGGCTAAATTTTCGGGGCAGAAACCATCACAAACTACATTTGCCATTCGATACAAGTACTGAACGTCAGTCGAGAGTGTTTTTTACGAATGCGTGGAGGCATATCTCCCAACGAAATGGCCTCAAAGTGGGATACAGCCTGCAGAAAGATTTTATTTATTTAACTCAGACCAAAATATACATGTTAGGCTCTTTAAAACAATTGTTTGCTTACCGCCATCTGCCCGCATGTTTTGATTTGCTTTGTTATTATCCCACTAGCTGTGCGCGGTCCTCTTGTAGTGGACTTTTCCAATGCGGAGAACAAGTGAGAAGTGGAAGTTCCATAAAGTGTGATAAACAAACAAACCAGTGCAATGGTCTATTCAACATGACTTCGAAATTGCAATCAATCTCTCAAGGGACATATTTTTTTCTATAAGGAACTAGCACAATTGCCTCTGTTTTTTTTTAACGTCCGTTACGTAACCCAGCAATCTGCTCTCAGGCTCTTTAAGTTAGCTTGATTGATGTGATTCTTTTATCATTCTCGGATGGTATCTTCCATATTCTTCTTTGCAGAGAGTTGTTTTTTCTACCATTAAAGGAGAAGGCTACCAGATCACAGTAATTGCGTTGCTTTCTTCGAAGAGAATCCCTACATTTCTATCTTTCATGTGAGACTTTAGATTTGTCCATAATTATTGGTTCCCCATTTTCATCTTTAAAGTCAATTTCTTTGAAAAGCGATGTGGCCACAAAAGAAGCCCATAGTAAAATGAGGTGTATCGTACCTTTTGGTATTAATTTTTTTTTCGGACGAACTTGGCTCTCTTGCAGTTGGCAAGGCAAACATCACCTGTGATTCAACATCCATATTTTTGAGCCAGGAAAAAAAGTTGCATCAAGACTAGTTGGCGCCAGTGTTGATTGTTGGTCAATGGTTAGCTTCCTCTTAATGTTCTGATCATTCATAAACTCTTGGAGTTCAATGGGTATTAAAACAGAGCAGCAAGGCAATGTTTTTGCGCAATGACATTTTCCAATATAGAACACTTGATTTTATTGTTTCCAAAAACTTTCATTATGATATTTATTTGGTAATGTTTTTAGTTTTCGGAGGCAGTCTTTTCATTGATTAACGGAATGTTTAGTTCATTCCAAATTTTTTGTGCCACTTGTGTGTTAATAATACCGTACGATTGCTTTTTTTTGTTATATTTTGCTCAGCCCCCGAGTTCATTGAAATTGTATCAATTTCTGAATTGGTGGAATCAACTGACACTGCGGACGTTCTTTAGAACACACTATTTTTTATTAAACGCAGACCATTAGTGTGGTAAGAGTACTGTTGTTTTTTGCTCAGAAACGTTAAAAAATAAATAAGTTACAAAAGCCTGCTATTATTGCATTAATTGCATGGCATGCTATTATTTTTAAAACTATAGGTTTTTGAGTACAATTTAATAAGTATGACGTCAAAATCTAAATTCGCTCTGCGCGAACTGGGAATTAATTTTAGGCCTATGGTTCCTTGTCAAAACTTTCTTGGAATTTTCTGTAGTTTTCGTTTTTGCTAGCCACTTTATGCGAAGAAAATGCGACCCGCCCTATTGTGAGCTTTACATTATGTATTATTACCACTCTCGGTATAATATAAAAATATATTCAATATTAGATGATGGCTGTTTCAGAGATTTTTAATATATCGAAAACTGTAAACGATGTGGATGTAATATTTTTCACTTCTTTTTTATACAAGCATTCTTTTGTGACGTTTCGTCGTCAAATCTCAGAAAAATGAGTTAGAGTCGATGTTGGATGTGTATGCATCTACAAATTTTCGATATACATATATTAATAGTTTTGTGCAAGTTGACCTGTGATGGTCTTAATATGAACAGAAGTCTCTACTTATCACTTCTGCAAGTCGCTATTGTCAACGAGAATAACTTGCAGCTTTATACCTGATTTCATTTAAGAGGAGATGATGCAAAGAGTTCCTCGCCTGATAAGTTCAGTGTGTCAGTAAGGTGACATCTCCAGACAAATTTACTTATTTACCGCAGTTTCAACAATTTTCACACCAACAAGAGTGATGTCGTTCGAACCAAATGTCATCCAAGTAAAAGTTGTGTTTACCACTTGATTGTTCTATGATAACTCTTCCAATTGGCTGGTCCCCCCTTTAGTGACTGATACCTTGGCTTGGTAGCCAGTGCTTAATCTTTGTGTATTAATTATTAATAATTAGTTCTCATTTACATAAATAAATAAAATAAATAAAAATCATAGGTTTTATAAACTTTCTCCACAGTGAGCACTTTACCGCGAGGTTGAGGAGGGTATAGAAATATCTTCAATCGTTTCCTTTATAATTTCATTTATAAACTAGAAAAAAACGTTAACTTCTGTTGCACCGAAGCTAATATACCCTTCACAGGTGAATTTATTTTAGTAACTATGGGTCCAGTTGGTATGGCAGCTATGTGCAGTAGTGACCTGATCTGAACAATTTTTTCGGAGATTACATCGTTGCCTTAGAAAATAATCTGTACTCAATTTCGTGAATATATCTTGGCTAAACGATATCTTAAAAACTGAGGGACTAGGTGGTATATACAGAGACAGACAGGCGAACATCGCCAAACCGACTCAGCTCAACATACTGATCATTTATATATATATTATACTTTATAGGGTCTCCGAAGCTTCCTTCTGGGTCTTACAAACTTCGTAACAGACTTTATATACCCTGTTCAGGGTATAATAAAGGCAACCCTTTAAAAACCCACATAAATAGTTGTCAAAAATGCTTTCAGAGTTTGAAATTAAAAGAGATATCTTTTATGTCTCATTAGAATAATGATAGTTAACTCGTGGTATAACAGTGGCAAGAGAGAGAACACACTCTCTCTCATGTTAGGGGTCTACATGCTCTAGATTAGTCAAAATACACGCTAATAACTATCTGCATATTTGCGATAATGGTATATAATATTTAATTTTTCTAATCGAAACCTAAATAAGGAAAACAGTTAAATAGATTTATTGTGCTTATCCGTCTTACAAGAATAATATATGTAATCCAGTCTTTTCGATCAAAACGAACAAATATAAACATCTACAATCTTTTTTCTTTAAAACTCTTTTTGCAATTTTTTTTTTTTTTGTTTTTGCGTTTTCCGTTCCCTTATACTCTTAGAATTAATGTAGAAACTCACTCTACCATTGAAAGGTTTCGAAAAAGGCCCAAAAATACCGCTCAACTTTCGGAGCGCTCGGAGTGCACACCTGCTAGTACCGTAAACTTTAAACGCGGTTTTTTCAAAACACACTTTTTTAATTTGCCGCCATGATTCCGATCGAACTACTCAACAGAATTGCACTTTTTCTTAATGTTCGTGTCCTATTGGATTCATAATTTTTTATAATTTATTGACAATGTTATGGCAAAATTTATGTAAAAAAAAACATGGGGAAAAATTAAAAAAAAAAAAAAAAAAAAACGTTAATTACTTTTATATTATTATTAACGTTGTTTTATTATTCTAGTAGGAACGATAACCATTCACGTACTTTTTAAGAATAAATTGGGTTTTTGTGTTTGAAATGATCCAAACTCCGACAGATGTCATCAAAAAATTCTGAAAAAATTAGTTTATACACTCCACGATATACCTCATGTTCACATATCAAAAGTTCCAATGTACAATAAAAATTTCTATGCAAAAAATTTCAAAAGAACAGACCAAATTACCCTACTGGCACCTTAAGGAGTTTTCTTTCATAAGATAACAATCGAAATCAGGTAGGCAATACTTTACTGAAACCTGTTTCGATTTCTGGCACGAAAAAGCCCTATCACAGGTCAGAGATATAATAAAACTATTTAGTATTATATTCGGTTAATAGAGAGAAAAGCTCAAGCATTGCGCCACAAAAATCTATTATTAAACACTAAGCCAGAAATACGTTCGAGGGTTTGCGTAGAAGGGAAAGAGACCGACATTGCAGTGAAAAGATACCATAAAAATACAAAAAAATTATTATGTTGTGTAATATTCATGGCCTTAATTACATATATATTAAGTACAGTATAAGAATGTATTTATCAATATTTTGTGATTAATTAAAAAATAAATTTATCTGTCTGATATAATTTGTCACATGCCGCGATTGACTATAATTGAGGCGTTGACGAATTCGAAAAAAGTGATAAGCAACTTTTTTTCTGATTAGACAACCAATTACAGCAATGTTATGTAATAACCACACCTTAAAAGTAAAGAGTGATTAGTTTTGGTTTCACGATACAATTGGACGGGATTTCATGTTTGTTCTGGGTGCGGATGAACTAGAATTCAATGTCATAGGATAAGAGTCTCAAAACGTTTGGGTAAAAGGTATGCCATATCACTTTATGAACTATGTGAAAACAATATAATGATATTACAATTGACGCAACATCCCGACTAATTATAGTTTATATTCTTGTTAGAATAAAGATCTGATAAAATTTGATGATTAAACTTTGATCGTAAAAATATTCGGAATTGCAACTATAACATAAATTATGCAATTGTGATAATATAATTATCTTATTGCCGTCATGTATGAAATAGCAGTCCTTTGTAATTCCACACTCAAGTTTCCAATCTGGTTTCGAAGACGAAAGTTCTTAGTTCTATTGTATATATGGTGCATATGTAGGCATGTCTGAGAGCAAGGGTCCGCTGTGGAGAGAGATCTACATTCACAATAGTCATAGCTTACTGCTTCCACAGCAGGAAAGTCTTCTCTGTTAAGGGCTTAAACTTGTAAGAATATTCTCTACATTTCCATACGCTGTACTATATTGTCATTAGTATATAGCTCAGCTTAAAGCTATGCACCCCAACTCAATAGTAAAAGCTTTATCAGAATTATTCTTTAAGATTTAATGAAACTGCTTTTATACTTGATCCAGTATTTTGCCGAAAATCGGGTCCTTTGCATACGGCTCATGAAATACAACATATCTTTGATTTTCACAAATGTAAGGACCTCCAAATTTTAGCTCACTTCCAACTATTGGAGCTACGGTTCATTATTTCGACCGAAAATAATTTAAAATTAATCAATACTAGGTGTTTTTGTTAGTATAGTTGATACCATAAGCCTTATCATTACCATCACCTTTACCATTACCATTATCATTGCTATCACCATTACCTTTAACACTACTGTTACCATTATCATTACCATTACCATTACTATCACCATTACCTTTAACACTACTGTTACTATTATCATTACTATTATTATAATAATTATTACTTTTATTACTATCTTATACTAAAACACATTTTGCAAATATTATGTTTGTAGTCAAGTGATGCACTACTTCCTTTATTGTACTCTTCACTAAAGAAAATTTGTTCTATGCGTGTTTTGCGGTGACTTGTGGCATAGTTACAGAATTTATATTTAACAAATAAAATGTGCTAGTTTCATAAAACTGCATAACATCAAAACGATTTTCTAAAAATATATAAAACTATTAGTTAAATATTAAGGTACATATATGTATGTGTGTATGTATGTATGTAAATATGCGACTCACATAAAATTCTCAAATTAACGTTAATCACTGGAAACTCTGCACAAAATCATTAAAATTGCCTATACATTTTATTTTGCTGACATTTTATGAAAAGCTTTCCAAGTGCTTGGTCACTTTATATAATTTGTCATAGGCACACTGACGAACGAAATTGTAGCAGGTGGAAAAGAGTGTTTAATTGGAATGCGAATAAGGTTTCTTATATAAATATATAGTATTTTAAGACTGGTTGGACCGATCAAAAAGTTTCTTACTTATATTTTGCTGTAACTCAATTTTCAATAATTTTTTTTCTCTCAATAAATTTTAAAAAGATTGAGGATAGCAAAAACGAGCTTTTGAACTTAATGTGGGTTATCGCTTTCAGTGTAATTTATCTTTACCGAAAGGCACAATGTATGTATATAGTTTTAAGAAAGTGGTTGTATTAAGTTAATTAAACGGCAGATATACATATCTGTCACAAAAGAGTCTATATATTTGAATATAAGTAGAAGCTTATAAATATTATAATAAATAATATTTTTTTTTTTTTTTTTTTGAAATTTGAGCTGAAACACGCGATATCTTAAAATGTTTTTGTTGCAAGTGTAGAAGTTCTTAAAACCTCTTCATAAGACTCTTTAGTTGTCTATTTCGTAGGACCTTGGCTACTTCTCACAGCCTTTAAGAAGACAAACATTTTAAATAAGGCACTCATCTATAGAGGCTATATTCAATGTCTGTTTCTGCGTGAAAAGTTTGTTGAAGTGGAGGTCTTAACTGTTTCAATATATGCTTTTAAGTACTAATAATTTGCCTCTCTGGTTTTTTCAGATATCTGCACTTTTTAGCAATTAGAGAGAAAGAGAGACAAACAAAAAATCCTTCGTTAGATAAATGAGAAAGTAAAAAGATCTAGGCACTGTTTAAATTGAATATAAAGTACTTGTTTAAATAGGAAACTATTTTTAGGGCTAAAATTAACACTTCAGTCTAGTTAGCTAAAAAAATCAACTGGGATAATAAGGGATGCATCCTAATGTGCATTTATAAATATTTGCTGTGTTTTTTTTTATTAAAATTAATATTTTTAAAATTCTACAAGAAAAAATAATTATTTCGAAACCGGTGATCATTCAAAAAAAATAAGCCGTTTCTAATGCTACAATTTTGCCCGTCAGTATACGTAATGTTTTTGTAATCTGTACTTTGACATAGGATCTGCTTTAATTCCTTTAAAAGCAAATTTTCTGCAAGGCAAAAGTTAACGTTGCCAAATTTCTCCATTATTTTTACTGCTTCATGTTTTTATAGTTGTTATTGTAAATATTACACAACCGAAGGGTGCGCCCAATTTGTTGATAATTCAAGCGAATGTTGCCTCTGACGCGCTGCGACTGGGTGGGTTTGATGTACTTTTTGCGTTGTTTATTGTTGTTGTTGGCATAATAAAAATTTATAATCTTATTATATGGGTGCAGAAATTTGCTTTTGACGTTGTTGTTGTAAGTATTTTCTACTTCAATTGCACCAGCACCATGAAGTAGGTGACAACAGCGCCAAGAACCTTTTTGTTTGAAGAGAGAGAGAGAAAAAACGAAAGAGATGTCATGACATTTAATGTGTGAATATATTTGAAATATAGTAGACTTGAGAGAATCGAAATCAAAATAAAACTGAGATAAATTTCTTGCGGAAGTGGCAACTGGCCACTTTGCAGGGCGACAAACACGCCAAAGGCAGACAGCGCAGCCTGCATGGAGTCGAGTTGCCACAAACAACCGCGAAGCCGCAAATTCAATGCAACAAACAACAACCACATAACAAGCACTTGTAATGCATACGACAGCACTTTGCAACAAGGGGACAACAACAATAGCAACAATAACAACAATAACAATATTGCACACAAACAGCAAAGAAAAGATAAAAATATGTCATACCGATGCAAACAAGTCCAGCGAGACAGTGAAGAACTTCGCTCCCGATATGGACATCGCCTTTTGACACTGCTGGCAAACGATCTGAACAAAAGTCTTGGCCTCCTCGGAGCCATCATACCAGTGGCAAGAATAGGCTGCCTCCATGACGGATGAGCTCTGCGGGTAATCGTGTCAAGAAAGAGTAGAAAAAAAAAAACAAACACACAAATAAAATGCGAAAAATGGTAAATGAAAAATTGCAAAATAAAAAGTTGCCGCTGAAAGTGAAATAAAGTTTGTTCTGGACGTTGAAAACGCAAGTAAGCGCGAAGACAGACTCGCGTTTGGTCGTGCGTAGTTGCAATGTAGTCAAGGGAATTTGCTCAACCGATATAAGCACGCAAACAAGTTTATGAGTGTGGTCCATAAACCGGCGATTATAATTTTTGCGTAAAAGTTTTTGAACCTCAGGTTTCATGAGTTGTGGCATTCAGGTGTCGGAGTTTCGATTCTGGCTCAATTTTATTAATTTTTGACTTCAGAAAAAATCTACATTTCTTTTCTTTAAAATGTCTTTCATATTCATATACGCGCCTGATATAAATTTAATTGAAAGATCGAATACCTATTTTGGGGTTAATTTAAGATCTATACCGACAACGTCTACTTTTATAAATAAAAACTTGACAAGAGCACAAGCAAGAGAATGTTTCCAACTAATTTTCTTAAGATTACTCACATACTGAACGATATAAATTCAACCAGGAGTGCGAAAATGATTATTTTGGATATGTTGGGGAAAGTACCGAATTGATTTTTGAAATGACATTATTTTTGGAAGAGAATTTCGTTTGTTTCTATTATTCACTAAGATGTCTTAAGCGTTCAGTCATACAAGTATTTTTTATATAAGCTTCTAGAAAGCTAAAGTCGGTCTAGAACATTTTAAGGAACTTAACTTGAAAGTGTGAGCCTGTTGTCCAACTCATACTGCTACAAATATAATTTATGATCCTCACCAACATTAAAGGAACTCTTAGAACATAGTTGTAAGTTATTTTAATTTTTATACCCGGAACGGTATGTGATCAGTAATGATCAGTATGCTGTGCTGAGTCGATTTAGCCATGTCCGTCAGTCCGTCCGTCTGTCTGTATACATACAAACTAGTCCCTCAGATTTTAAGATATCCTTTTGACATTTTGCAAACGTCACTTTCTTTTCAAGAAGCTGCTCATTTGTCGGAAATGTCGATATCGGACCACTATAACATATAGCTGCCATACAAACTGAACGATCGGAATCAAGTTCTTGTATGGAAAATTCGCACATTTCACAATGTATTTCCACAAAAGTTGGCACAGGTTATTTTCTGAAACAAAAATATAATCTCCGAAGAAATTGTTCAGATCGGCATACTATAGCATATAGCTGCCATACAGACTGAATGATCGGAATCAAATGTATGCATGGGAAAATTCTTCATTTGACAATATATCTTCACGAAATTTTGTGTGAATTATTGTTCATATCAGCTCACTATAGCATAAAGCTGCCATACAAACCGAACGATCGGAATCAAAGGCTTATATGGAAAATTTCGCATTTGACGTGGTATTTTCACGAAATTTGACATGGATTACTGCTTAAGGTAATAATATAATCTCCGACAAAATTGGTTAGATCGGATTACTATAGCATATAGCTCCAATACAAACTGAACAAATAGTTACTAAAAGAAATGCACCTGTGAAGGGTATATCAGCTTCGGTGCAGCCGAAGTTACCGTTTTTTCTTGTCTTAGAATAAGAGTACACTATGTAATAACCTCGAAAATGCCTCCAACAATAACCCATGCCAAATTTTGCCAACTTATCTCATCAAATGACAAAACTTTCTATGCAAGCACTTTATTTCGATGGTTCGATCGTTCAGTTTGTATGGTAGCTACATATGTGCTATAGCGGTCCTTCTTGGAAGGAAAAGGAAAGGATTTGAGATCGATATCTTAAAAGCTGAGAGACTAGTTCGCATAAATATAAGATGACGGGCGGACAGATAGATAGACGGAAATGACTAAATTGACTCAGTTCGTTTTTCTGATAATTTATGTTTATATTTTACCCTGAGGTGTTACAAACTTTATGCCAAACCTAATATACCCTGTTCAGAGTATAAAAATTTATTTAATTTCCAAGTACCACCCTAATATGCATATATATTTTTTTGTTCATTGTAATTTTTTTCACCAACAAACAGCAGAAAAGTGAAAATCCTGTAAGTGTCTAGAAAAAAGTTAGAACACTCGCTGTGAGGAAGTGTGTCGAGTGCATATCCGCGCATAGTTGCTTGCTTGTGGAGTGTTGTGCGCCCACGTATCTGCATCACTTCCGCCAGTTGCAAAATTTTGCTTATTTTTGTTTTCGTAATTTCATTAGTTTATCAAACTTTTCGCGAGACTGTGATTTCTATTTTCGTTGCCACATGGGGAATTCCAATGCATTCAACTCTTTAGTGGCGTTGAAAAATCACTTACTTAGGTTGCATTCCTATTTAGCAGACGACTGCGCTTAAAGCTTTCAAGCATTTCTTATACAAAATTCTTAGAATTTCATATTTCCTGTAAGCGTTTTGTATGGATGCAAAATGTGATTGAAGATACATATGTATGTATGTATTTACTATGTATTTACTATTGAAAATACATACAGTGCTGGACATATAAATGTATAACAAAATTTGTCTACATTATCGAAACAAATTATTGCTACTTCTTCTCTCTCGTATCCTAGTCAGTTTAGTCAACACATCTCGAATTTGTAATCATACAATTGCACCTTGGTCGTTCCGGCATGGATTTATTATAGCTCCATAAAACTCTAGTTCCCGTCTCCACGAATGTTAGTTTAAGGATGAATTGAACTAAAATGACTACGGGTATTGCATTCCTCTTCTTTGGAACTACCGCGAATCGGTCTGGGTCTAGAACACAAATGTCGAAAGTTGATCGATCTTTGAAATCAACAAAGCGGTGATGGGTAGAAGGATTTTTTCACAAATTTTAAGTCAGAAGAATTTTTGGATTTTGGTAAGTGTCATTACTATTTAGTGTTTGAAATTTCCATTAATTAAATTTATATTTTTCTCTTTCTTTCTGAGGCTACCAAAGTAATTTAAATTTTTTTGGCAAAATTCGTTTTTATTTATTTTATTTTTCTTCAAATTCGGCGATTTCGTCCTTCAAATGGTCTAATAACGCTATGTAATACTCGCTGTTGCTGGTCTTTCCTTTTTCAATGTAGTCAATAAAACTTATTCCAAGCGCATCCCAAAATTAAGACGCCTTAACCTTGTCAGCCAACTATTTCGTTTTTCACGTTTTGGATCAGGTTCATCGTGTGCAGTCCACTCGATTGACTACTGCTTGAATTTCGGAGAGAAACAATAGAGCCATGTTTAATTCGTTGTCTCATATCGGCGCAAAAACCCCGGTTTATTATGCTTAAGCTTCTCCAAACACTACTTGGAATAATTAACTCGTCGTTGCTTTTGGTCAAAAGTGAAATCGCGCGGAATCCACTTTGCACAGAGCTTTCTCATACCCAAATATTCGTGAATTATATGATATAGACGTTCAGTTGATATTTTTAAAGGTCTGGTGTCTCGAGCAACTTCACTTCACGGCCATCCAAAAGTATTTAATAGAATTTTTGGTCGAGAACAACCTCTCTTGGGCGTCCTCCATCTTCGGTGTTCATTCCAACACGACGGAACTTGGAATGCTAATTCTTGATGGTTGATTTTCCTAGGCCAGTGTCCGGAAACTAATCATCAAAACATATATAAACTGGCAAAGACCTTTTGAAGTTTCAAGCTAACTAAAACTTGTATGGATTTAATTCTAATAGCGCCATATTCTGGTCAGAACGTTTAGTTTTCAAGTGGCCAGTTGATTTACTTAGTTTTTCTTTATTTGTATAGATAAAAAAAGGGCTTTGGTCTGCCCACTAAGCTGTTGAAATATATATGGCGAGCAAAAGTTGATAAGGTAAGCTGTAAGTTATTTGTTGAATGCATTTCGATGGTAATTTATGTGCGATCTGCCTAAATGGCGAAAACCAATCTTATCTTTCATCGGCGAGTTCGATATTAAAGTTGCATAAAGAAGAGTAACTTCTTTAACTTAAAATTATCAGAACAAGACTTGTAGGAACGTGGATCTAACATGGACTAACACTGAAGAAATCATCAAAAACAAAAAGGGCGATGGACTTACAAATTTGGGTTCAGCTGTTGAACCCATAGACTAACTGGTGCGATCGGTATTCAAATATCAATCTGTTTGTGTAGTAAGAGGGCGGGCTTCTTCTTGGAATTTGAGATCCATTTAGGCACTACTTCACCCCAACCTGAGAGCACATGGTTCCGTGATACGAGTACTTATTGGCATGTATTGAGCTGGTAAAACTATTGTCGGAGTAACCCAACACGAGCATACGAAGCACACTATGCCAGTATGTAATATGTATGTCCAGTATTAGAACTGTATACATATATACAGATATATCCAATTAGTGGGTGAAAAAATCAAACTCGGACTAAATTTAGCCTATTTTACATTTTATGATAGAATTCTTAACCTGAACAGCTTTCTGTTACGAAGAACCCCTTGCCCAAAAAGTGCCTTAAAAATTTTGCTTGGAAAATAGACAAAATTATACTGGAATACTAAATATGATTACTTCGGCAAAAAATAATTCACATCGAGGGTTGAGGAGAGGAATATGGAGCATAAGTCCATATTCAATTTCCCGAAAAATAGGCGGAGTTTTGCATTTTTATGTGTGCGATGTGGAGATTTTGTGAATAATTGGATATACTTACTTTAATAAAACTTGATGAAAGTTAGAAATGTAAACTGTGTTATATATGTACATTACCTCTCACATAACGGTACTAGCTAAATTATAGGCAGCAAAACAAACGCATAAGTTAAACTGCACATAATTTGTGGAGCATAACTGTATATTTGCTTAATGCCTATGATTTATTAGAACTTTTAGTGATATATTTGTCATTTGTAATCCCTTATAATTTTGCCCTCCCCCATACTCACCTCTTCAATGAGCCGGTTGCCAAATATGCAGAAGTGAAATACCTGCGCCAAGGCATAACCCAAGTAGCCGATGGTTGTGAAGGCGTACACATTCACGCCGGTGATTTTGGTTGCCTGGTATGCCAACAACGTCAGCATAATGGTGGATGTCAACATGTGCAACAACAAAGCGCCGCCGTAAGTGTCACCAATTGCTGCCACTAATCTGTGAAATGGAATTGGAAATTTGTGCAATTCATATTGTTACGAAAGAGGGGACAAGACAGGGGCGAAAGGAGAAAGCAAAACGTGAGAATCAAAGAAAAATATTTTGGAAAAGTGCGATTGCAAACAAATTGCCAAGATTAGCGACTTGCTGGAGCCAACGAAGACATAGGCACTTAAGTATATACATATTTATAAGTTCATATATACATAAATATATAAAAGTGTTCTTAGTTTTACAGCGTATATTAAAGTTGCTACAAATTTGGTCCCACGCAGAATTAAGAGCCTTAGACACTATAAAACATATATGCATGTATGTAATTGAGTCGATTTAGCCATGTCCGCTCTTCCGTCGGCCCGTTTGCTCTTCTATTTTCTCAAACCGTCCCTCAATTTTTGAGATAAAAATTTTGAATATGTAATTTTTTCCGCAAGAAGCAGCCCATTTGTCGGAACTGCCAATAGCGGTAAAGAGCGGTCATCCTAATACTAACTACATGTATTCAAATAGTGGTCAAATAACGGTGCTAGAGCCTTGAGTATTGCCTTATAAGCACTCACACACACACATTTCTGCATTTATGCATTATATAAATAATGTGGCTGATAATAGTTGGCGTTGTGTGCGAGTGTGTGCATAAATAAATCATGCATAATAATTGAAATACAAATAGCATATGTTACCGTTATGTCGTTAAGTAAATACTTAAATGCATATGAGCTTAATTAATGACATTATGTATTATTTACGGCGATAGCTGTTTGCATGTGCGTGTGTGCACAGGCCTGCCTATGTGTTAAAGTTACAAAGTCACGGGCCTTAATCGATTAAGTAGCGCGTGTCAGTTTGCAATCAATTAAGTCCATGCAAAAGACTAAGTGCCTTTGCGTATGCTTACGTGTTCATATAAACTACTTATTATTGTTTAAGTGATATTTATGTAAAATCAGTGCAATTTCATTGAGCACAGACATATTCAACCGCAAATATGACGGTAGTAAGAAACATTTATGGAAGACAGTTGCTAGAGTGCCTTCATAAATTGAAACTATTTCAACACATTCCTGCTTTATTTTTTTTGTAATTCTTGGAAAAGAATTAAAAAATAATAGAATGTTGCCACCTGCGCCGAACATTTCAGTCAAAAATATTTCAAATATAACTAAAAACCTGAAATTGCGGAAATTTAAATGAAATAAATACTGAACATATATTTTAAAAGACGTTGCCACCTAGTTAATTTTATAAAAATTGGAATAAAATTAATCTAGTAAAGAACATTTTGAAATTATAGCAAACGTTTAAAAGAGATTATGCAGTATAAAATATTATTAAAAAAAGTTGCCACCTTTTTAAAGATTTATTGAATAAAATTAATGGAATAAATGAAAAATGATATTGCATTAGATGGATGAGCCGTAAATTAAATAGCGTACTATTGCAAATATCATTCAAGCTGAGTTGCCATCCATATAAAAATTTCATGAAATAAATAAGAAGAGTGCTGGATTGTTGAAATTAAACGGCTTAACAAAGGTTTGAAAAAGTTTACCTCATAAAAATATATTTTGAAATGAGTTGCCACTTATTCAAAAATGTTATTGAATTGAAATAATTGAGTGAAAAACAATTCGTTTTTATGAAGGCTGTCCTTCTATCTTATGTGTATACTTCCCACCTGTTTGAAATCAAAGTGCAATAAATGCAATAAAACCGTGAAATAAAAGAGAATTTGTACAATATAATTTGAGCTGATAAAACTTGGAGAAAGAAACTCTAATTCGATTCATATAGAATTGCGTTATACTTTTTGTTTGGAAATTGGCGTGGTTTCTCAGTTTACAGATGAAACATTGAGATTTCTTAAATTTTCAAGCTAAAAGACTAAAAGGCATATGAGGTAAAAAGGGTTAAAATTCGGCGATTCGATAAACAATAAGCAGCGTTGCAAATTATGTGTTAAAAAAAATTAATTAATATACATTTTCAAGTTTTTAAACCCTAATACCAAGCTTATAACTGAAAATTGAAAATACAGCTTTTAAGGATTTTTAAATTTCCCAATATCGGAATAGTAAATTAAATTTTTTAATCCTAAAATCCTAATTAAAAAGTTAAAATATTATTTCGAAATAAGGTTTCTGCATAAAAAAATTGGCAACCCTGTACAAGTGTATATAGGTCGAGAATGCCTATAACGATTTTTCAAAGTTCGGTCTCACAGCAAGTCTGTTTTATTGGTACTCTTTACTAGTCTAGGTCAGTTACGACAGAATATTCTTAAATATTTCGCAACCGCTTATTTTTGCATGGCCCACCTTTCATAGTTCACTTGATCCACTGAACATGCATATTATTCTACAGTACTTATGGCTTCTATTCGCCGCTGCGTATGAGTAATATATACATATACAAGTATATATACATATATATTCCCCCGAAATATTTAAATAAATATTTAATTCACTGAATTTCAATCCGGCGAACCACCTTTAATTATAACTTGTAACTTTTTAATGAGCCGAGCCACATGTAATAAAAACATGGGTGGAGGGATTCGGTTGAGTATATGAAAGCATAAAGCCATGTGCAAGCACTCCCATTGGCTATTTGTTGACATACCGTTTGAATATTTCAAGGTTAAGTGCATACTTACACAGTTGCAATATAATTTAACGTCGACTCTAATTACAGCGCATATTAAAGGTCTCCTTATATTGTTGTCTATTTGAGAACAGTTTATTAAAATTAATGCCTAATATTAAAGCTGAAATAGCAACGGCCTTAGAACAGATGTAAGGACTTTTTGTGTGGATATTATTGGGTAGTGATACTGAACTGACTAGGCACTAATGACTAGCAGATACGAAGCTCGTGTAATTGCATAGACAAATAAAATAAGCCTAACTAACAAATCATACAGTGTGGTATACCCCACATAACATTTAGTTTCAAAACAGAAGGCGAAAGATGGGCGTAAACATTTTCTAGAAGAAACTTTAACTTTTTACAAGCGTATACAAGTACAAGTAATTGGAGCGGATTCGGTGTTTTTCTCACCAAGGGCTTTTCTGGACTTCCCAGAATTTTTTTTTACTTTTGATACAATAGTAACAGGATCAATTTCTTATGTGATATATAATATTAGCACTTTAGCGAAGTCTTCTTTAAGCCACCTGCGTTGAACATTATTTTTGTAATACTCTGCTCACATCTGCATATATGGCAACTCTTTCTCAAATATGTCAGAATTAAGCATCCAATAAATAATCCAATAAATAAATAAATCCAAATTTTGAGAATTTTTATATTTTTTTGTTTTTTCAATTTTTATTATTGGCGTCAACTCTACCTTTAAGGTTTGTTTAATTTTGAAGATTTCAAAAATTCTCTTCCACTGGTGTTAACTATATTTTATGGCTGTTTTCCGTTCGTAAATGGTCACTTCGGCTTGCAAGAAAACAATTTTATAACAAAGAGTTGTCAAATATCAGGCAAAGTTCACTTGAGTAGTTGTTGAATTGTTGGATCCTGTATAATTTTAGCTATCATAATCGCATGTGAAGCTTACTATTAATAATTCTGCACGAAAGTATTATTTTTACGGGTGCTCGACTTTCTGGAAGTGTAGATTTGAATCCTTTGGATTGCAGTTTGCGATCATGACTTGTCGAATATCCCACAGAAATTTGGATTTTTGCAAAAAATATTTAGCAAAGAGCAAACGGTGCATTGGCATCTTCCTCATCCAGCACACCAATGATAATGCGATTGCGGGCCCCACCAGCAACTGATTAATTAAAATTGCGTCGAATAGCTTTTGGGCAATCAATAAACTCCTGGTTGGCGGTTGCACCTGTCTCAATCTTAAAAGGTGGGCATCGCGACACATTTCGCATGCCTTGTTTTCGAAAAAAAACCTTAACTTGACAGACGCACCACTAGAAGTAACCTTTTGGTATCTCCTTCCCCTTCTCGCTTTGTAACACACTTTGGCTATAAGGTTTGGTCGCAAGGCACAGCAAGACTTTCCATCCGATTGCTGAGCTAATAAGGAGTTACGAACACGGTGATAAAAAGCCAGACTTTTGACTTTACGTACTATCCTACAGATACATATTGTTGTATCTGACATCATTCGGCATCCTCGGAGATGGTTCAGCGGACCATACTTTGTTATATCTAATACGAGGGGTTAGTGACCAACTCTCTACAGAGATAGGGTCCATATCTTCTTCCTATCTGTATTTGATTATGACACACACACATATTTGTACCGTTTTGTACCATTTTTCACATATTTATACCGGTTACTTGTTCGATTCGCACTTCTTCAAAGTATACCGAAAGGAATTCATTTTACGCATAGTGACTTAGCGAGATCTATAACGATTGCTGCTGCTCTTAGCTTTTTTTTATTAGTCTTTATTATAATGATAGTGTACCAGATGTACACCATCAAAAACCAACTAAACTCTACACATCAAATTGCATTCCAACCAGCAAAATCCTTAATGCAAATAGTTGCAACTACTTAAAGTGCACTAAAATTAAATTATAGTAGTAAATGGCGGATCATCAGCACGAAGCGCGCACAGGCAAGTGCAGTTAGCAGCACACCATCGAATTTGTTCGGAGTCCGGGCGGCGGAAGTGCCACAATTGAAGAGTCAAGGAAACGGAAATGAATGAACAACACAATTTGGTTTTGTTGTTGTTCCTTTGTTTGCCTGCTGCATGGGCAGCTTCTGCATTGAGCGGCGTGCCAGACATCAGCTGAGCCATCAGCGCCGCACACGGAACGGGTTTGACCTGATAGTGCAAGTGTGTAGGGAAGTGTTTTTGTGTATATGTGTATGTGTGTAAGGCTGCAAGTCGGTATAATGCAAATCTTTTAAATATCGACAGTGCGCGAGTGCTCACAGATTGTTGCTGTTTGCAGTGATTGCAACGGCAACAACAAATTATTTATGTAGACACATAATTTCCGACAGAGACCTGTGAAGTTTGCGCCCGACATCTGTTCATTGCTTGCTGCAATAACAGCAGCAACAACTGCGAGTACAACAACAATTTATAACTGTTTTTTTTTTTTTTGTTTTTTGTTCGATTGGGGCAATGAGTTGAAATTGAAAATTTAAATTTCCTTCACAATCAACGGCTTCCGTTCCAGCCAAATGCCACAGCGGAGTGAAAATGTGGTGCAACAAGCTTGGAAGAATAGTGGGCTTGCTATTGAAAAGGTTTGTGTGCTCGACTTAGTTTGTGCATATTCTCTATTGTTATGTTGTCTTTCTGTGACTTACCGCACCACGTGCTTGTGCCGCTCGACCCAGTATTTTATAGCGCTGCGCACCATCATTTCCTGCTTTCTGGTCAAACCATTCGGGTTTGTACCGTTCATGCCATTGAAGGTTTGCAAAGTCGATGGCGCACGAAATTGTGCACCCCAATCGGCTTTCGAGCTATAGACGCCGCTGATGTCCAGATCAGTGGGTTCCTTCTCTGAAATTGAAGCGAAGAAACTCATGTAATGATACAAATGTTCCAAGTAAAAATCTAAATCAAAGGTCGAGTTCGAACGGCTAATGAATTTTAGGAAACTTAATTTCATTGCTGAGGGAAACACGGTAAATTTTCATCTGACTGAAAAGCTCGGACAGGTTATTAGCCTCCTTAAAGTTAAATTAAGACCATTTACACGGATACATGTACCAATTTGATTTACTGTCAACGACAAACTGTCGCTGTACTTGGTGAACGCGTCGCCGGAAAACCCTACATCCGGAACGGTTTGTCACCCCCATTGCGCCCTTTTGTTTGGCTTCCTTAACTCGCTACGATTGGATGAGGTGAGGGCGGCTAAGTACCAACAATAGACTATTGATCGCAGGGCATAGACTTTGAAGAAGTCGCATAAAATATACTTTAGTAAAAGAAACAAACATAACAGCCCCATGTTCACAACTGACTTTGAAGTGAAAAGTTCAATACAAAATATTTTTTTCTACAGAGAAGAGCAATTGATTTTCCAAACGTACACGTAATACACTGCAAGGAACATGGATGAATGTGCAGGGTTAAATGCGGATCGCACTCAGATAAACAAGAACTAAATGTATTTTGTGCGATAATCGCATTCCAGATATTCTATCGCTATATTTAACTCTGGTTCTTTAAGAAAGTATTGAGCAAATTTTCTATTTATCTTATTAAGTATGAGAGACGTTCCATTATATACTTTTGAATAAGATCACCGATCCAGTTTTGTTGCAAGATTTACACATATTCAATTCTGTTAGCCATATAGAACCCGACCCTCTACATTTTTCAAAAAAAATTCACTCCTTAACAAACCTGTGCAATTTAATAAAAGGAGTACCATGCTCTGTTCATTTACCAGAGCTTGATTAAACGCTCACTCTATGAACAGATTTCACTTTTTCAGTATCCGAATAAAATGAGTATTGCAAAAAACTTAAAGACCGACATTTCATTCAATATCTAACATTCTTAATTTCCTTCTAGGAACAAGTGAAAGAATTATACAAGGTCCTCCCGAAGTCTGGGCATTTCTTTTCAAATTCCTTCCAGTATGTTTGAAATCCGTCAATTTCAAGCTATAAAACAGCTCAGCTCACACCTTAACCTCGAATTCTTTTTAGAACAATCAAACCTTCGTCTAGTTTCCAACATTTGGACGTTTAACTCACCCTCATTGTTGATTAATTCCGACTTCGAATTGGCGGATAATGAACGAAAGAGTGCCGCCGAATTTGGCCGATAGGTGTCCAGCGAGGCTGACAGCTCCATTAATGGCTTCATAATGCCTTTTAGATGTTGCAGCTGTTCGCAGGCGAAAATCAGCCATGAGCAAAAAAGTACATCACACAAGTTCGCATGCACCATGGAGAAAAGCAGATAGTAGCACTGAAAAGCGAAGCTTATAATATAAAACATGCCCGCGCCGGCATTCCACGGATAGAACGACTTGATGGGTAAACGCGGGATTTCTACGGTGATGGTCGAATTGGTCTCCTTCTCGAAGGCGAACTTCACACTCTCGCCAAAGAAGGTGATGGTGGTCCAAGCTGAAATGAATAGAAAATATGCATGCACAAGTTAGCGAAAACTAATCAAAAATTCTTTTGTGCCGATGCGACACTCACCCACAGCCGAGGCGACGGTCGTCAGCATCACCAAGGTGAATAGTTTGCGCATCTTGGCGAGGGCGATCCCATGGTAGCGTGCGTCCGACTCGGCGAACAATGGATGAGAATTTACCTGATTCCAGATATTCAATGTTCTGCAATTAAAATGCAATGAATTTTATAGCAAGCAATTAAAGTGGACGCACACGCGCACAATAAGCCATAACCGGCTGGCGGAGGCGGGATTGGATGCGCTTGATTGTGCGGCTAATTAAACGAGTTCACGCGTCGCCGGAAGCGCCACTTGCCGCTCCTGCTGTGTCACGCGCCATTACATTTCAACTAAGCGAATTCGCCATTGAAATGCTCGGATTATTTCTTACGTTTAGCTCCCCGTGGTGCCGTCAATTGAAGCCACCAGTTCGCATTATTTCGCAATTACAAAAATTTATACAACTCAGCGCTATGCTAATCCATTTAGTCGGCTAATATATAGTAGTAGACTATATTAAAAGTTGTTGTTTGGTACTCACCTGTAGAAGTTCTTCTGACTCACGGCCAGATAGATGAATTTCGTTATGCTATGTGTGAAGAAGAGCACCGTAATCGTGTTGCCGGATAACTCATTCACCTCCTCCGCATTCAACGCCAAATTCACCAGTATCAACAGAAATTGCACCAGAACCAACACCAAGTGTACGGACGAGTAAATCTTCTTGAAGAGCCCTGAACCGCCGGTGAAATTGTGCATAAATAAGCCCGAGTATTTCATAAGACGAATGTTGGGCATCAAGTCGGCCACAAGGCCCACATATTTGCTGGGCTGCATGTTGTGTTGGTGGGCTTTGGTTTACTGAAAGTGAAAAAGAAATTGAGAAACTCGATTGGACTTCGTATTGGCCCTTGTAATTGCGACATTTTGATTCAAATCTGGTTCGCAAAACAGAAAGTTCGTGGGTTTTTATATTCATTATTTCCTTCAAATGGGATTGTATTTGAACGTTGGTCGGTTTGGGTCAAAACCCTAAAAATACTGAATGATCAGTAAAATTCGTCTGGAAATGTTTTGTGCACTTAACCATAAATCGGAGTATTACAAAGGCTTAATAAATGAACCTGTAATATCATAAAAAGTTTTGGGGTATAATTTGTCCTTAAAAATATATATCGTCAAATAAAATGCCAAACAACATATCATCAAAAAAATTGAAATTGAGTATTACATAAATGTAGCATAAGATTTTTAGCTTCAGCTATCACACATAACCAATATATAACCACTTTCTAACCAAAACTCAAATTTTGTTTTAATAGCAGTGGTTTCTGTTATATAATTTGTCCTTCACTTGTAAACTTATGAAAAGTGGTACGTTATTTTGAATTTTAGGTGACGATATGAAATAGATCGAATCTTATCTGAATTTCTTTGCGGCCAATTTTTGCGTTCTATGAGAGATATGTAGCACTAGGACATTTCCTTTATGGAGACGCACTTTCAACGAAATTGGCTTAAAAAACACATTCTAGAAAAAAATATTTACCATAATTATTAGTATTTTTTCGATTTCTGTACTTTTTAAGAAAAACATGTGTTGCTGTCGCAAGAAAATCTGAGTGCCATTTTTTTCATTCAGCTATTAATATTTAGTGGCTTCAGTACATTCAAAATTTGGTACGAGTTTTCATCTGACCAAAAAGGAAATTTTGTAAACCAATGTCATTATTTATTATAAATTATACTATAAATGCTACATGCACCCTTTAAAGAGTGCTGTTTTAACGCAAGGTTTAAATTTGCCACCATTGATATAGTAAAGTGCTGACAACCCGAAAAACATAGTCTAGGCTTAATAATAATGGAGCGATACACCAAAAAACGCTGTGCCGTTTTTGTTAAAAAATATTTCTAAAATAATGAAATGAATTTTCATAATAATGGGTTTTCCGCTCTTGTGGTTCTGAGAAACCACATGTTATTGACGAAAAACAAATACATCAACAACGTGTCACAATTTCATGTGGATTTAGGGCTGAGAGTATAATTGGAGTATATTTTTTGAAAATGAGGCTGATCAAGCAGCGACTCTTACTGTGTTATTGCGAAATGATAACCTAGTTCTTTTTCCCGAAATTGGATGATATTTACACACTTCAATTACTACACGAAACATTTCCAGGTTGTGTGCGAATACTTTCTTGTTTTGGGGATCACAATTGGACCACGATTTCCTTTAAATTAAATTTAACTAATTTGTATTAAATAAAATAATAGTACATTAAATATCATAAAAAAGTTAAAGTAAAAAAAAATAAAGAGAAGTTTAAATGAATAGAGAATAAAATAAATTTAAAAAATCGAAATAAAATTAAATTGAATTAAATTCTAAAACAAAAATTAAATAAAATAAAAGATATTCGTTAAATAAGAATAACACCAAATCGAAAGTAACTAAAAAAATTGAAATAACACAAGTTTAATTAACATAAAGAAAATGAAAAAAAGTTAAGATAGGAGAAAAATAATATTTTAAGTTCTATAAATTCAATTTTCTGAATTAAAATAAAAAGAAGCTAAAAATTTAGAGAAAATTTCTCAGAAACAAATTTTTT